>NW_025537239.1:12500-38873 GCF_020615455.1 Coregonus clupeaformis | reverse complement strand
GAGGAGGTAGCCGTGCTGCCCTCGATTTGCTAAACACGAGTGCTAAATCCTCATACTCGGGGGAATGCGCAGTGCGGGCCCTTGGTTCGGACTCTCTACCGAGGTCGCTCGATGGAAACACCTAGACATCTCCCTACACACTGGGCAGACCACTCCATAAGAGCCCTCTGTTGCCACGCTATGGTAGGATCATGGGTGCTTAACCAGGAAGGCCCAACACCACTGGGTACGCAGGGAGAGTCAATCAGATAGAACTGAATGATTTCCTCATGACCCCCTAGCGTCGTCATCGTCAGTGGTGCTGTGACATCCCTGATCAGACCCGACCCCAACGGCCGGCTGTCTAATGCGTGGACAGGGAATGGAACTTCTACCGGCTCGAAGGGGAATTCCTAACCTAGCACAAAATGCTCGATCAATAAAGTTCCCAGCTGCGCCTGAATCTACTAGCGCCTTATGCTGGGAATGAGGTGCCACCTGTGGAAACCTCACAGGAATACTCATGTGACCAACAGAGAGCTCTGGGTGAGTGGGGGCGCCTACTCACCTGAAATGACTCCCGCAGTGCGTGGCCTGTTGTCACCTCTCCCAGGAGACCCTCCCCAGCACCTGGCCGCAGTGTGTCCTCCACGACCGCAGGTGGTGCAGGGGATGGCCCCCTCGGGTTCCCTCTCCTCCTCTCTCTAGCGCCAGCACCCCGAGCTCCATGGGAATCGGCTCGGGGGGTGCTAGAGGGGTGGACTGGACCACCCCCACTCCGGGACGTCCGCGGGTAGCCAGCAGGGTATCCAGACGGATGAAATGTCCACCAACTGGTCAAACGACAGGTTGGTGTCCCTGCAGGCCAGCTCCTCACGAACGTCCTCTCGTAGACTACATCGGTACTGGTCGATGAGGGCCCTCTCATTCCACCCCGCATCCGCCGCTAGTGTCCGAACTCCAGTGCGAACTCCTGTGCGCTCCTCTTCCCTGTCGGAGGTGGATAGACGCTCTCCCGCCGCTTTCCCCTCAGGGGGATGATCGAAGACAGCCCTGAAGCGGCGGGAGAACTCCGCGTAGGTGATGGTAGCGGCGTCTATTCCCCTCCATTCGCGTTGGCCCATTCCAACGCCTTGCCGGAGAGACAGGAGATGAGGGCGAGACGCTCGTATCCCGAGGGCGCCGGGTGTATAGTGGCAAGGTACAGTTCTACCTGCAGGAGGAATCCCTGACACCCGGCTGCAGAACCGTCATATGCCCTCGGGAGTAGAGCCGAATGCCACTGGGTTCCGGTACTGAGAGAGGAGGACTGGCAGTTGGTGATGCGATGTTGTAAGGGTCCTTGGCCACCTCAGAGTTCACCAATCGAGCGCAGGGCGCTTGGACACCTCGTCCATGACGGTCCCGAGTTGCTGGATCATGGCGTCCTGGAAATTGATCCGGTCCAGCAGGGATTCGGGTGCCGTCGCTGATCCTGCTGACTCCATAATGGTGTGTTGTTCTGTCATAATCCGTCGTGGATGTGGTGGAGGAGTCAAGCGCAGGAAGCAGAGGTTTAGTCCAACAAGACTTTTAATAGTCTCAAATGCAATAGTATAAACCCCGACCTCGATAACACGAAGATGCGAGGGAAAATTACGCACACGCGTAAAACACTGAACATAGAAAAATGATACGGAAAACAAACACGTATCATATACAAGAGGCAACGGAAAAATAACAACACACAATTACCATAGGGCAAAACAAGGAACTTATAAGACACATAATCAACACTCAAACAGACACAGGTGTGACAGACAGACAAAAGCAATCAAACACAGAAACATAGAGCGGTGGCAGCTAATACTCCGGGGACGGCGAACGCCGAAGCCTGCCCGAACAAGGAGGAGGAGCAGCCTCGGCCCGAAACCGTGACAATATGAAGGTCAGTCAATACGGAACATTTCAAGAACTTTGAAAGTTTCTTCAAGTGCAGTCGCAAAAACCATCAAGCGCTATGATGAAACTGGCTCTCATGAGGATCGCCACTGGAAAGGAAGACCCAGAGTTACCTCTGCTGCAGAGGATAAGTTCATTAGAGTTAACTGCACATCAGATTGCATCCCAAGTAAATGCTTCACAGAGTTCAAGTAACAGACACATCTCAACATGAACTGTTCAGAGGAGACTGCATGAATCAGGCCTTCATGGACGATTTTGCTGCAAAGAAACCATTACTAAATGACACCAATAATAAGAAGAGACCTGCTTGGACCAAGAAACACGAGCAATGGACATTAGACCGGTGGAAATTTGTCCTTTGGTCATGAGTCCAAATTGGAGATTTTTGGTTCCAACCGCCGTGTCTTTGTGAGACGCAGAGTAGGTGAACGGATGATCTATGCATGTGTGGTTCCCACCATGAAGCATGGAGGAGGAGGTGTGATGGCGTGGGGGTGCTTTGCTGGTGACACTGTCTGTGATTTATTTAGAATTCAATGAACACGTAACCAGAATGGCTACCACAACATTCTGCAGCAATACGCCAGGACAATGGACCAACACACCTCCAGGCTGTGTAAGGGCTATTTGACCAAGAAGGAGAGTGATGGAGTGCTGCATCAGATAACCTGGCCTCCACAATCACCCAACCTCAACCCAATTGGGATGATTTGGACCGTAGAGTGAAGGAAAAGCAGCTAACAAGTGCTCAGCATATGTGGGAACTCCATCAAGACTGTTGGAAAAGCATTACTCATGAAGCTGGTTGGGAGAATGCCAAGACTGTGCAAAGCTGTCATCAAGGCAAAGGGTGGCTACTTTGCAGAATTTAACATCTAAAATATATTTTGATTTGGTTTAACACTTTTTTGGTTACTACATGATTCCATATGCGTTATTTCATAGTTTTGATGTCTTCACTATTATTCTACAATGTAGAAAATAGTACAAAATTAAAAATAACCCTTGAATGAGTAGGTGTGTCCAAACTTTTGACTGGTAGTGTATATATATAGATATATATTTATAAAAATATTAATATCATACAGTAGACACCTAATCCTTTGCATGCAATACATCTAGTGTTCAAATCTCTGACAGCTGAACTGTGAGGTGAACAATTATTGTATTAGGAAAGTAGCCTAAACCCGCCCCAAAAAAAATAATAA
The DNA here is from genome assembly GCF_020615455.1 of Coregonus clupeaformis. Lineage (NCBI taxonomy): Eukaryota > Metazoa > Chordata > Actinopteri > Salmoniformes > Salmonidae > Coregonus > Coregonus clupeaformis. The sequence continues at coordinate 35,742 of NW_025537239.1, read as the reverse complement.
AATAAAAAGTTTGTATATGCTACACATCGAAACACAAGGAATAGTGTTTTTGTAATTTGTCACAGGCTGTTTTAAGGGCACGTACAGTGGGGAAAAAAAGTATTTAGTCAGCCACCAATTGTGGAAGTTCTCCCACTTAAAAAGATGAGAGAGGCCTGTAATTTTCATCATAGATACACGTCAACTATGACAGACAAAATGAGGAAAAAAATTCCAGAAAATCACATTGTAGGATTTTTTATGAATTTATTTGCAAATATGGTGGAAAATAAGTATTTGGTCAATAACAAAAGTTTCTCAATACTTTGTTATATACCCTTTGTTGGCAATGACACAGGTCAAACGTTTTCTGTAAGTCTTCACAAGGTTTTCAACACACTGTTGCTGGTATTTTGGCCCATTCCTCCATGCAGATCTCCTCTAGAGCAGTGATGTTTTGGGGCTGTCGCTGGGCAACACGGACTTTCAACTCCCTCCAAAGATTTTCTATGGGGTTGAGATCTGGAGACTGGCTAAGCCACTCCAGGACCTTGAAATGCTTCTTACGAAGCCACTCCTTCGTGGCCGGGCGGTGTGTTTGGGATCATTGTCATGCTGAAAGACCCAGCCACGTTTCATCTTCAATGCCCTTGCTGATGGAAGGAGGTTTTTCACTCAAAATCTCGATACATGGCCCCATTCATTCTTTCCTTTACGGATCAGTCGTGCTGGTCCCTTTGCAGAAAAAACAGCCCCAAAACATGATGTTTCCACCCCCATGCTTCACAGTAGGTATGGTGTTCTTTGGATGCCACTCAGCATTCTTTGTCCTCCAAACACGACGAGTTGAGTTTTTACCAAAAAGTTATATTTTGGTTTCATCTGACCATATGACATTCTCCCAATCCTCTTCTGGATCATCCAAATGCACTCTAGCAAACATCAGACGGGCCTGGACATGTACTGGCTTAAGCAGGGGGCACACGTCTGGCACTGCAGGATTTGAGTCCCTGGCGGCGTAGTGTGTTACTGATGGTAGGCTTTGATACTTTGGTCCCAGCTCTCTGCAGGTCATTCACTAGGTCCCCCCGAGTGGTTCTGGGATTTTGCTCACCGTTCTTGTGATCATTTTGACCCCACGGGGTGAGATCTTGCATGGAGCCCCAGATCGAGGGAGATTATCAGTGGTCTTGTATGTCTTCCATTTCCTAATAATTGCTCCCACAGTTGATTTCTTCAAACCAAGCTGCTTACCTATTGCAGATTCAGTCTTCCCAGCCTGGTGCAGGTCTACAATTTTGTTTCTGGTGTCCTTTGACAGCTCTTTGGTCTTGGCCATAGTGGAGTTTGGAGTGTGACTGTTTGAGGTTGTGGACAGGTGTCTTTTATACTGATAACAAGTTCAAACAGGTGCCATTCATACAGGTAACGAGTGGGAGGACAGAGGAGCCTCTTAAAGAAGAAGTTACAGGTCTGTGAGAGCCAGAAATCTTGCTTGTTTGTAGGTGACCAAATACTTATTTTCCACCATAATTTGCAAATAAATTCATAAAAAATCCTACAATGTGATTTTCTGGAATTTTTTTCCTCATTTTGTCTGTCATAGTTGACGTGTACCTATGATGAAAATTACAGGCCTCTCTCATCTTTTTAAGTGGGAGAACTTGCACAATTGGTGGCTGACTAAATACTTTTTTTCCCCACTGTAAATGTGGCTCATTTGGCCAACATCCCTTGTTTATTGATGGCGGATCTGAATGCATATGGATGTTCATAAAAGTTCTCAAATGTCCGGTAAATTAAAATCTTCCCTGTAGTGTTGTCCGGCGCCACATTTTCCTAAAGGAAATTCTGAAATGGCATATTGTTTTTATGAAGATTTTGGATGGAAACCTAGCTATAGACTCCCTAAAGAATGCAGAGTTTAGTTTTCGCCAGGCATTACTGGAACCATGTCGTCCAAAAAGTTATATTTTTTAATAATCTGTCCATAGAACGTTCTTCCAAGAGTCTTGATGATCATCCAGGTGCTTTTTGGCAAACTTGAGTCAACTTTTTGGACAAGATGGGTCCCATTATGCCTGGCAAAAACCAAACACTGCATTCCACAGTAAGAACATCATACCAAAGGTCAAGCATGGTGGTGGTGGTGTGATGGTTTGGGGATGCTTTGCTGCCTCAGGACCTGGACGACTTGCCTTAATAGAAGGAACCATGAATTCTGCTCTGTATCAGAGAATTCTACAGGAGAATGTCAGGCCATCCGTCTGTGAGCTGAAGCTGAAGCGCAGCTGGGTCATGCAGCAAGACAATGATCCAAAACACACAATCAAGTCTACATGAAAATGGCTAAAAAGCAACAAATTGGAAGTTTTGGAATGGCCTAGTCAAAGTCCAGACCTAATCCCAATTGAGATGTTGTGGCAGTATTAGGCTTGGGTGGGGGACTCAGGTGCAGAGACGGACACGCGGACAACGAGGGTGAATTATGATGTAGTTTATTCAGCGTGTAATGGTAGAGAGAGGCAGTACGGGGTGGAGTAGCTTCAGGCCGGGGTAGGAGCTGAGTAGGGTGGAGAGCCAGTAGTCCTGAGGGCTGGATGACGAGGATATCAGACAACAGAGCAGGTTGCGGCGTGGGAATGGCAGGCAGGCAGGCAGCAGGAACAGACGAGATCACAGGTAGTGTAAACGAACTGGCGCTGGAGAGGTGTCCAGCCCGGGTAGATAACTGCTGGTTGATTGTTGACAATAAGCTGCAGCTGGATGTAACTGATCTTGTGAGAGAATGGCCACGCCCCCCTGACCTAGATCCTCTGACTGGACTGCACAGCAGGGGAGACAGACACAAACAACACACACAGGGAAAAAGGGAAAGGAAAACCAGCAGGAACAGGACCAACAGTGCCGGACCGTAACAGTACCCCCCCTCAACGGGCGCCACCCGGCGACCCACCCGGCTTGTCAGGGTGGTCCCTATGGAAGTCAGCCACCAGCTGCGGATCCAGTATAAATCGTCGGGAATCCAGGACCTCTCCCCTCGGGACCGTATCCTCCCAGTCCACCAGGTACTGAAACCCTCTACCACGCCTCCGGACGTCCAGCAGTCTCCGCACCGTGTAGGCTGGATGGTCGTCACACACGCGGTGGCGGAGGGGGATCACAGGCGGACACAAAGGGCTGGAGGAGACCAGCTTCAGCTGGGACACGTGAAATGTAGGATGGACTCTCATGGCCTGGGAAGCTTCAACCGAACAGCCGAAGGGTTGATGATGGAGTCGATCTCGAAAGGACCCAAATACCGGGCGACAGCCTACGGGAGTCAGTGCGCAGGGGGATGTTGCTGGAGGAGAGCCAGACTCGCTGACCAGGCTGGAACTGGGGAGCGACTACCCTGTGCCTGTCCGCCACCCTCTTGTTACGCTCTGCTGTCCGTAGAAGAGCCTCACGGGTGTCCACCCACACCTTGCGGCAGCGACTTGAAGGTTATCCTGAACTGACGGGACGGCTAACTCCCTTTCCTGAGACGGGAACAATGGGCGGTTGGTACCCCCAAAGCCGCCTCAAATGGTGAGAGGCCGGTGGCAGATGAGGTGAGGGAATTGTGGGCATATTCGACCCACGGGAGATGTTTGGCCCAGGTGGACGGGTTCTGGGATGTCACACAGCGTAGAGCAGCCTCCAGGTCCTGATTGGTCCTCTCAGTCTGGCCATTGGACTGGGGATGGAAACCTGATGAGAGACTGACAGTGGCACCCAGAGCCGAACAAAACTCCTTCCATACCCGAGAAATGAACTGTGGGCCTCTATCGGACACTATGTCCACAGGTATTCCATGGGGACGGAATACATGTAGGACAAAGAGGTTGGCTGTCTCACTGGCAGATGGTAATTTTGGTAATGCAACAAAATGGGCAGATTTAGAGAATCTGTCCACGATGGTGAGTATGGTGTCATTACCCTCAGACATAGGAAGTCCAGTGACGAAGTCCAAGCCCACGTGAGACCAAGGACGACTCGGGACTGGGAGAGGCCGCAGCAGGCCCGAAGGAGCCCTGTGGGAAGCCTTATTTTGGGCACAGATGGAACAGGCCGCCACGTACTCCCGGACGTCAGCCTCGGCGGATGGCCACCAAAAGTGCCTCTTCAGTAGCGACAGTGTACGGTTCATACCAGGTGGCAGGAGAAGCGTGAGGTGTGGATCCAGTTGAGCACTTGCGCCGCACGGCTGCGGGAACACAGAGAAGGTCGGGGGGCCATCGGCCGTCCAGGTTCCAACTCTTGTGCCGATCGGACGAGGGACTCGATTTCCCAGTGAACCGCCGCCACCAAACAGGAAGCGGGCAGAATAGATTCAGGATTGCTGGAGTCTTCATTGTCTGTAAACTGGCGAGAGAGAGCATCAGGCTTGACATTACGTGTGCCAGGACGATATGTTAAAATAAACTTGAACCTGCTGAAGAACAGAGCCCATCTGGCCTGACGGGAGTTCAGCCTCTTGGACGACTGGATGTAGGCCAGGTTCTTGTGGTCTGTCCAGACTATGAAGGGTTGCTCTGCTCCGTCTAGCCAGTGCCTCCACTCCTCCAACGCCAACTTGACAGCAAGCAACTCCCGGTTACCCACGTCGTAGTTCTTCTCAGCAGGGGTCAATCTCCTGGAGAAAAAGGCCACAGGATGGAGCTTCTGGTCCGTGGGGGAACGTTGTGACAGGACAGCCCCCACCCCGAATCAGAGGCGTCCACTTCCACAATAAACTGCAAACTAGTGTCTGGATGAATAAGAACAGGTGAGGTGGTGAATCAGTTCCTTCAATGTACTCACGGCTGACTCCGGCCTCAGGCGTCCACAGGAATGGCACCTTAGGGGAGGTGAGCTTGGTCAGGGGGCAACCACTCGGGCTGAAACCCCTGATGAAGCGGCGGTAGAAGTCGGGCGAGCCCAGGAAGCGTTAGTAGCTGCTTCCGAGACGTGGGTGTGGGCCACTCCACAACCGCTCTGATCTTGTCAGGGTCTGGTGACACTTGTCCCCGCTCGATAATAAAGCCCAAAAAGGGGACGGACTGCCGGTGGAACTCACATTTTTCTGCTTTCACATACAGTTTGTTTTCCATGAGGCGTTGGAGAACCAGACGGACGTGGGAGACGTGTTCATCCTGTGACTTAGAGAAAATTAGAATGTCATCCAAATAGACAAACACAAAACGGTGTAGAAAATCCCTCAACACATCGTTAACCATGGCCTGAAACACTGCTGGGGCGTTAGTGAGACCGAATGGCATGACTAGGTATTCAAAGTGTCCGAGAGGGGGTATTGAACCCAGTCTTCCATTCATCTCCCGCCCTGATCCTAACGAGGTGGTAAGCGTTACGTAGGTCGAGTTTGGTAAACACAGTGGCACCATGAAGGGGTTCAAATGCTGAGTTGATGAGAGGCAGGGGGGTATGTATTTCTGACTGTGATGTTATTTAGTCCTCTGTAGTCAATGCAGGGGGCGTAATGTTTTGTCCTTCTTCTCTACAAAAAGAACCCAGCTCCAACAGCGGAAGATGAGGGACGAATGATGCCAGAGGTTAGGGAGTCGCCTATGTAGGTTTCATAGCTTCTCTCTCAGGGACGGGACAGATTGAAAAGCCGACTGGACGGCAAAGGGGCTCCAGGCAGTAACTCAATAGCGCAATCGTATGGCCTATGAGGTGGTAATGAAAGTGCCTTGGACTTACTGAATACCTCGGCCAGGTCCAGGTACTCCTCAGGAACTGAAGAGAGGTCTGGGGTTTTGACAGGAAGCAGGGGAGCCGACCGAGGGCGGAATAGCCGACCCAAGGCAAACAGAATGGCAGTGAGTGCTCCAACTGTGTATCTTGTGGTTTTGCCAGTCAATATGGGGGTTGTGAAGGCTAAGCCAAGGGAAACCGAGGATAAGGGGGAGGCCGAGGAGGAGACTACTTTAAACTGGATGGTTTCTTTGTGATTGCCGGACAGCATGAGAGAAACGGGGACAGTTTGGTGGGTGATGTTGGCAAACTGATGGCCGTCAATAGCGGTTACTGTTATAGGCTTAGGCAGGGGCTGAACAGGGATCTCAGCCTGAGTGACCAGGTTGACGTCAAGGAAACTATCCTCAGCACCAGAGTCGATTAGAGCAGCTAGTGGGAGAGATAGATTCCTGAACTGGACTGTAGCTGGGATAACTAGACGGGGTGCTGTGGGCATTGAGTCAGGTGTAGCACTCGCAAGTACGCCCACTTTTACCTGCGAGCTTGGTCTTTTTGGGCGAACCGGACAGTTAACCAGGAAATGAGTGCGGTCCCCACAGTACATGCACTCACCAGCCGCATGCGCCGTTCCTTTTCGGCAGGGGACAGACGAGCACGGCCCAGCTGCATGGGCTCGCTCTAGTTCCGTGGGAGGATCCGCTGAGGTGTGTGGGCGGTGTCCGAGTGGTGGTGTAGCTCGGGCTGCCGAAAGCGAGGGGGCCCCGCCATGCGGTGTGGACCCGACCGCCCCCTCTCCTGTCTCCTCTCCCGTAGCCTGTTGTCTATTCGTGTAGCAAGGGAAACGAGAACATGAAGGTTAGCAGGCTCATCACGAACAGCTAGTTCATTCTTAATCGTGTCACTTAGACCGTTAACAAACGCTCCCTGAAGAGCTTCGTCATTCCACTTGGAATCGGCTGCCAAGGTCCAAAAATCAATGGCGTATTCAGCCACGCTACCCGTGCCCTGTCGTAGCTTCAATAGTCTCTTTGTGGCGGTCCCGGCATGGTCCGGGTGATCAAACACAACTTTCAATTGAGAGGAAAAATCGTCAAACGACAGGCTGGCAATCTGCTGAGTAGAACAAGCCGCTTCTGCCCAAATCAAAGCTTTGCCCCTCATTAACCCCAGTGCGTAATGTACCTTTTGAGGATTCCGTGGAGAAAGACAGGGGCTTCTGTTGGAACACCAAGCGGCACTGAAGCAGGAAACCACGGCATTTGTTCAGGTCCCCGGTGAAAGGTTCGGGGTGAGGTTGTAGGGGGTTCCCGAAGGGTAGGAGCGGAAGCCGAACCTGGAGCCACTGTAGGAGGAACAGGCGGAGGAGAAACAGAGGGAGGAAGGGTAGTGAGTGTTACCCAAGTTAGCTACCTGAGAGGAGAGATGAGATACTTGATCCAACAACTGCTGGTTGTTATCCAATAGAGTCCGGATGAGTTGGTCGTGTTGTCCCAATAGCATTCCCTGTGAATGGAGGGCGCCGTTGTATGCCATCACCCGTTGTTTCATGTGGCATCTCTGCTGAGTCCATGTTTGGCCAGTTCGTTCTATTAGGCTTGGGTGGGGGACTCAGGTGCAGAGACGGACACGCGGACAACGAGGGTGAATTATGATGTAGTTTATTCAGCGTGTAATGGTAGAGAGAGGCAGTACGGGGTGGAGTAGCTTCAGGCCGGGGTAGGAGCTGAGTAGGGTGGAGAGCCAGTAGTCCTGAGGGCTGGATGACGAGGATATCAGACAACAGAGCAGGTTGCGGCGTGGGAATGGCAGGCAGGCAGGCAGCAGGAACAGACGAGATCACAGGTAGTGTAGGAACGAACTGGCGCTGGAGAGGTGTCCAGCCCGGGTAGATAACTGCTGGTTGATTGTTGACAATAAGCTGCAGCTGGATGTAACTGATCTTGTGAGAGAATGGCCACGCCCCCTGACCTAGATCCTCTGACTGGACTGCACAGCAGGGGGAGACAGACACAAACAACACACACAGGGAAAAAGGGAAAGGAAAACCAGCAGGAACAGGACCAACAGTGCCGGACCGTAACAGGCAGGACTTGAAACGAGCAGTTCATGCTTGAAAACCCACACGTCACTGAGTTAAAGCAGTTCTGCATGGAAGAGTGGGCCAAAATTCCTCCACAGTGACGTGAGAGACCGATCAACAACTACAGGAAGCATTTGGTTGGAGTCATTGCAGCTAAAGGTGGCACAACCAGTTATTGAGTGTAAGGGGGCAATTCCTTTTTCACACAGGGGAATTGGGTGTTGCATAACTTTGTTTATGAAATGAATGAAATAAATATGTAATTGTTGTGTTATTTGTTCACTTATGCTCCCTTTATCTAATATTAGGTTTTGGTTGAAGATCTGATAACATTCAGTATCACAAATATGCAAAAGTAGAGAAAATTAGAAAGGGGGCAAATACTTTTTCATAGCACTGTAAATAATATTGCTTACTTACAGACAGACAGACAGACACACACAGAGACACACAGATCCGATATATTAACAGATCTGATATCTGACAGAGTAAACAAGTAAACATTATATATTAAACATTGTGAACATTGTCATATTGTATAGAGATTCAGTATTGCATCAAAGTACATCAATATGACAGTATCACATAAACACAATCAGTTATATGATTTGATCTTCAGAGTGAAAACTTTAGAGAAACTATTTGAAGTGCTGTGGTATGTAGCCAGTAATGTTTACAGTGACATGGTGTGTAGTCAGTGCTGTTTGAAGTGTCGTGGTGTGTAGTCAGTGCTGTTTGAAGTGTTGTGGTGTGTAGTCAGTGCTGTTTGCAGTGTTGTGGTGTGTAGTCAGTGCTGTTTGCAGTGTTGTGGTGTGTAGTCAGTGCTGTTTGCAGTGTCGTGGTGTGTAGTCAGTGCTGTTTGAAGTGTTGTGGTGTGTAGTCAGTGCTGTTTGCAGTGTTGTGGTGTGTAGTCAGTGCTGTTTGAAGTGTTGTGGTGTGTAGTCAGTGCTGTTTGCAGTGTTGTGGTGTGTAGTCAGTGCTGTTTGAAGTGTTGTGGTGTGTAGTCAGTGCTGTTTGAAGTGTTGTGGTGTGTAGTCAGTGCTGTTTGCAGTGATGTGGTGTGTAGTCAGTGCTGTTTGCAGTGTCGTGGTGTGTAGTCAGTGCTGTTTGAAGTGTTGTGGTGTGTAGTCAGTGCTGTTTGCAGTGTTGTGGTGTGTAGTCAGTGCTGTTTGAAGTGTTGTGGTGTGTAGTCAGTGCTGTTTGCAGTGTTGTGGTGTGTAGTCAGTGCTGTTTGAAGTGTTGTGGTGTGTAGTCAGTGCTGTTTGCAGTGTTGTGGTGTGTAGTCAGTGCTGTTTGCAGTGATGTGGTGTGTAGTCAGTGCTGTTTGCAGTGATGTGGTGTGTAGTCAGTGCTGTTTGCAGTGACGTGGTGTGTAGTCAGTGCTGTTTGAAGTGACGTGGTGTGTAGTCAGTGCTGTTTGCAGTGACGTGGTGTGTAGTCAGTGCTGTTTGAAGTGTTGTGGTGTGTAGTCAGTGCTGTTTGAAGTGACGTGGTGTGTAGTCAGTGCTGTTTGCAGTGACGTGGTGTGTAGTCAGTGCTGTTTGCAGTGACGTGGTGTGTAGTCAGTGCTGTTTGCTGTGACGTGGTGTGTAGTCAGTGCTGTTTGCAGTGACGTGGTGTGTAGTCAGTGCTGTTTGAAGTGTCGTGGTGTGTAGTCAGTGCTGTTTGCAGTGTTGTGGTGTGTAGTCAGTGCTGTTTGCAGTGACGTGGTGTGTAGTCAGTGCTGTTTGCAATGACATGGTGTGTAGTCAGTGCTGTTTGCAGTGACGTGGTGTGTAGTCAGTGGTGTTTGCAGTGTTGTGGTGTGTAGTCAGTGCTGTTTGCAGTGACGTGGTGTGTAGTCAGTGCTGTTTGCAGTGACGTGGTGTGTAGTCAGTGCTGTTTGCAGTGTCGTGGTGTGTAGTCAGTGCTGTTTGCAGTGACGTGGTGTGTAGTCAGTGCTGTTTGATGTGACGTGGTGTGTAGTCAGTGCTGTTTGCAGTGACGTGGTGTGTAGTCAGTGCTGTTTGCAGTGACGTGGTGTGTAGTCAGTACTTGTTTTGATGGACTGGTAGCTGCTCCTTGATTTGTTGCAATGCTGAGTAGCTGAATTACCTGTTGCTGAATCACCCACCAACCCACTTGATAACACATCAAGAGCCTTTAACAGACATCCATGAGAAGCACAAGGGCCCAGGCATACACTTGACTGTTCACACACACACACACACACACACACACACACACACACACACACACACACACACACACACACACACACACACACCTATTATAAACACTTGACTGTTCAGACACACACACACACACACACACACACACACACACACACACACACACCTATTATAAACACTTGACTGTTCAGACACACACTTGTCAATCACACACACACACACACACACACACACACACACACACTCACACACACACTCTCTCACACACACACACACCTATTATAAACACTTGACAGTGAAGGTACACACTTGTCAAAACCATTGTACACCTACTAGTGGAAACATTCCCATAATCCTCTCTGATGATATAATCCTGTAATTCTGGGATCATAATAATAGTCATCATAGATGTTGATAGAAACCAAAGTAGTGACATCAGTTCTACTAGTGAGGGACCATTAGTAGAACCCTAGTGACTTTCTCAGAGTTCAAATGTCCACTTCTCAAGGTGAAGACCATAACAGTGTATAATTATTGACTACATTGACCTGTATGTTGCGCTTATTAACTGACTGTGGGAGACGAGATGAAAACATTGATTAAAATATGTTCAATAGAAACATTTTAAAAAATGTAAGTTTATTTTAGGCCAAACACCAGTGGAAAGTCTCATGGTGGAAACGTGCCATAGCAGTGTCACGATCGTCTAAGGAGGAGGACCAAGGCGCAGCGTTGAAGGTGAACATATTATTTTATTAGAATGATCACACGATCAAAACAACAAACGATAACGTGACGTCTACGGTTTAACACAAACCAAATAAGAACAAGAAACCACACCAAACGAATGCCTAACGGCTACCTAAGTATGGCTCCCAATCAGAGACAACGAGCTACAGCCGTCTCTGATTGGGAGCCACCCTGGCCAACATAGAAAAGCAAAACTAGACCCACAACCTACAACACAAAACATAGAAACTAACACCCTGGCTCAACATACGAGAGTCCCCCGAGCCAGGGCGTGACAAGCAGGCCATGCAGACTACGCTCTTAGAATTAGTGGTGACTTGAGGAACCCTGGAGTTCCTCAAGGAACCATTGTTAGTCAATGGTTCATATTTGCACCTTTGGTTAGTTGAGGGGTTCTTTAATGTTTAGGACCCTTTAATGTTTCAATGTAGCAACAGGTTCCTGGAGGAACCCTGGAGTGGAGATGTTTAACATTTGAAGATTGAAGGAAATAGATGTCTGCTGTTTAGTGCCTGACAGATGCTTACAGCAGAAAGAGGATGTCAATATGGAGAGGGTGCTGAGAGAGGAGGAGAGGAGATGGAGGGAGGAGAGGAGGAGAGGAAAGAGGAGAGAGGAGGAGAGGAGAGAGGAGGAGGAGGGAGGAGAGAGGAGGAGATGAGAGAGCAGAGAGGAGAGAGGAGAGAGCAGAGAGGAGAGAGGAGGAGAGGAGGAGGAGAGAGGAGGAGATGAGGAGGAGAGGAGGAGAGGAGGAGAGGAGAAGAGAGGAGGAGAGAGGAGAGGAGAGAGGAGAGAGGGAGAGAGGATAGAGGAGGAGAGGGGAGAGATGAGGAGGAGAGAGGAGGAGAGAGGAGAGAGGAGGAGAGGAGGAGAGAGGAGGAGAGGAGAGGAGGAGAGGAGAGAGAGAGGAGGAGAGAGGAGGAGAGAGGAGGAGAGGAGAGGAGGAGATGAGGAGGAGAGAGGAGGAGAGAGGAGGAGAGGAGAGGAGAGGAGAGAGGAGAGAGGGAGAGAGGAGGAGAGGGGAGAGGAGGAGATGAGGAGGAGAGAGGAGGAGAGAGGAGGAGAGGAGAGAGGAGGAGAGGAGGAGATGAGATGGAGGGAGGAGAGAGGAGGAGAGGAGAGAGGAGGAGATGAGATGGAGGGAGGAGAGGAGAGAGGAGGAGAGGAGAGAGGAGGAGATGAGAGAGAAGGAGATGAGACGGAGGGAGGAGAGAGGAGGAGATGAGATGGAGGGAGGAGAGAGGAGGAGATGAGAGAGGAGGAGATGAGATGGAGGGAGGAGAGAGGAGAGAGGAGGAGATGAGATGGAGGGAGGAGGGGGGAGGAGATGAGGAGATGAGAGAGGAGAGGAGAGAGGAGGAGATGAGAGAGAAGGAGATGAGACGGAGGGAGGAGAGAGGAGGAGATGAGATGGAGGGAGGAGAGAGGAGGAGATGAGAGAGTAGGAGATGAGATGGAGGGAGGGAGGAGAGAGAAGGAGATGAGATGGAGGGAGGGAGGAGAGAGAAGGAGATGAGATGGAGGGAGGAGGGGGAGGAGATGAGAGAGGAGAGGAGAGAGGAGGAGATGAGATGGAGGGAGGAAAGAGGAGGAAATGAGAGAGGAGGAGAGGAGAGAGGAGGCGATGAGATAGAGGAGAGAGGAGGAGATGAGATGGAGGGAGGAGAGAGGAGGAGATGAGATGGAGGGAGGGAGGAGAGAGGAGTAGAGGAGAGAGGAGGAGAGGAGATGGAGGGAGCTGAGAGGAGAGATGAGATGGAGGGAGGAGAGAGGAGGAGCGGACATGGAGGGACATCAGAGAGGAGGAGAGGACATGGAGGAGCTGAGAGGGAGGAGAGGAGATGGAGGGAGCTGAGAAAGGAGGAGAGGACATGGAGGGAGCTGAGAGGAGGAGAGGAGATGGAGGGAGCTGAGAGGAGGAGAGGACATGGAGGGAGCTGAGAGGAGGAGAGGAGATGGAGGGAGCTGAGAGGAGGAGAGGACATGGAGGGACATCAGAGAGGAGGAGAGGGCATGGAGGGAGCTGAGAGGAGGAGAGGACATGGAGGGATTAAAGGAGCAGAGGAGATGGAGGGAGCTGAGAGGACATGGAGGGACATCAGAGAGGAGGAGAGGACATGGAGGGAGCTGAGAGGACGACAGGAGATGGAGGGAGCTGAGAGGAGGAGAGGAGATGAAGGGAGCTGAGAGGAGGAGAGGAGATGGAGGGAGCTGAGAGGAGGAGAGGACATGGTGGGATTAAAGGAGGAGAGGAGATGGAGGGAGCTGAGAGGAGGAGAGGAGATGGAGGGAGTTGAGAGGAGGAGAGGAGAGGGAGGGAGCTGAGAGGAGGAGAGGACATGGAGGGAGCTGAGAGGAGGAGAGGACATGGAGGGAGCTGAGAGGAGGAGAGGAGATGGAGGGAGCTGAGAGGAGGAGAGGACATGGAGGGACATCAGAGAGGAGGAGAGGACATGGAGGGAGCTGAGAGGAGGAGAGGACATGGAGGGATTAAAGGAGGAGAGGAGATGGAGGGAGCTGAGAGTAGGAGAGGAGATGGGGGGAGCTGAGAGGAGGAGAGGAGATGGAGGGAGCTGAGAGGAGGAGAGGACATGGAGGGAGCTGAGAGAGGAGGAGAGGACATGGAGGGAGCTGAGAGGAGGAGAGGACATGGAGGGAGCTGAGAGGAGGAGAGGACATGGAGGGAGCTGAGAGGAGGAGAGGAGATGGAGGGAGCTGAGAGGAGGAGAGGAGATGGAGGGATTAAAGGAGGAGAGGAGATGGAGGGAGCTGAGAGTAGGAGAGGACATGGAGGGACATAGAGAGGAGGAGAGGACATGGGGGAGCTGAGAGGAGGAGAGGAGATGGAGGGAGACGAGAGGAGGAGAGGACATGGAGGGATTAAAGGAGGAGAGGAGATGGAGGGAGCTAGAGTAGGAGAGGACATGGGGGGGAGCTGAGAGGAGAGAGAGGAGATGGAGGGAGTGAGAGGAGGAGAGACAGGGAGGGAGCTGAGAGGAGAGAGGATGGAGGGATTAAAGGAGGAGAGGAGATGGAGGGAGCTGAGAGTAGGAGAGGACATGGGGGGAGCTGAGAGGAGGAGAGGAGATGGAGGGAGCTGAGAGGAGGAGAGGAGATGGAGGGAGCTGAGAGGAGGAGAGGACATGGAGGGATTAAAGGAGGAGAGGAGATGGAGGGAGCTGAGAGTAGGAGAAGACATGGAGGGAGCTGAGAGGAGGAGAGGAGATGGAGGGAGCTGAGAGGAGGAGAGGACATGGAGGGAGCTGAGAGGAGGAGAGGACATGGGGGGAGCTGAGAGGAGGAGAGGAGATGGAGGGAGCTGAGAGGAGGAGAGGACATGGAGGGATTAAAGGAGGAGAGGAGATGGAGGGAGCTGAGAGGAGGAGAGGAGATGGAGGGAGCTGAGAGGAGGAGAGGACATGGAGGGACATCAGAGAGGAGGAGAGGACATGGAGGGAGCTGAGAGGAGGAGAGGAGATGGAGGGAGCTGAGAGAGGAGGAGAGGACATGGAGGGATTAAAGGAGGAGAGGACATGGAGGGAGCTGAGAGGAGGAGAGGAGATGGAGGGAGCTGAGAGAGGAGGAGAGGACATGGAGGGAGCTGAGAGGAGGAGAGGAGATGGAGGAGCTGAGAGGAGGAGAGGACATGGAGGGAGCTGAGAGGAGGAGAGGAGATGGAGGGAGCTGAGAGGAGGAGAGGAGATGGAGGGAGCTGAGAGGAGGAGAGGACATGGAGGGACATTAGCGAGGAGGAGAGGACATGGAGGGATTAAAGGAGGAGAGGAGATGGAGGAGTTAGTCACTCAGAGAGGAGCTAGAGGAGTTAGTCACTCAGAGAGGAGCTAGAGGAGTTAGTCAGAGAGGAGCTAGAGGAGTTAGTAAGAGAGGAGCTAGAGGAGTTGGTCAGTTAGAGCGGAGCTAGAGGAGTTAGTCAGTCAGAGAGGAGCTAGAGGAGTTAGTCAGTCAGAGAGGAGCTAGAGGAGTTAGTCAGAGAGGAGCTAGAGGAGCTAGTTAGTCAGAGAGGAGCTAGAGGAGTTAGTCAGCCAGAGAGGAGATAGAGGAGTTAGTCAGAGAGGAGCTAGAGGAGTTATTCGGTGGGAGGGCTGTTAGAGGAGCTGTCAGTCAGAGAGGAGCTAGAGAGTTAGTCACTCAGAGAGAAGCTAGAGGAGTTAGTCAGAGAGGAGCTAGAGGAGAATAGTCAGAGAGAGGAGCTAGAGGGGAGTTAGTCAGTCAGAGAGGAGCTAGAGGAGTTAGTCAGAGAGGAGCTAGAGGAGTTAGTCAGTCAGAGAGGAGCTAGAGGAGTTAGTTAATAGAGAGGAGCTAGAGGAGTTAGTCAGTCAGAGAGGAGCTAGAGGAGTTAGTCAGTACAGAGAGGAGCTAGAGGAGAGTTAGTCAGAGAGGAGCTAGAGGAGTTAGTCAGTCAGAGAGGAGCTAGGAGGAGTTAGTCAGGAGAGGAGCTAGGAGGAGTTAGTCAGAGAGGAGCTAGAGGAGTTAGTCAATCAGAGAGGAGCTAGAGGAGTTAGTCACTCAGAGAGGAGCTAGAGGAGTTAGTCAGTCAGAGAGGAGCTAGAGGAGTAGTACTAGAGAGGAGCTAGAGGAGTTATCAGTCAGAGAGAGAGCTAGAGGAGTTAGTCAGTCAGAGAGGAGCTAGAGGAGTTAGTCACAGAGAGGAGCTAGAGGAGTTAGTCAATCAGAGAGGAGCTAGAGGAGTTAGTCAGCTCAGAGAGGAGCTAGAGGAGTTAGTAGTGAGAGGAGCTAGAGGAGTTAGTCACTAGAGAGGAGCTAGAGGAGTTAGTCAGAGAGGAGCTAGAGGAGTTAGTCAATTAGAGAGGAGCTAGAGGAGTTAGGTCACTCAGAGAGGAGCTAGAGGAGTTAGTCACTCAGAGAGGAGCGAGAGGAGTTAGTCAGTCAGAGAGGAGCTAGAGGAGTTAGTCAATCAGAGAGGAGCTAGAGGAGTTAGTCAGTCAGAGAGGAGCTAGAGGAGTTAGTCAGTCAGAGAGGAGCTAGAGGAGTTAGTCACTCAGAGAGGAGCTAGAGGAGTTAGTCAGAGAGGAGCTAGAGGAGTTAGTCAATCAGAGAGGAGCTAGAGGAGTTAGTCACTCAGAGAGGAGCTAGAGGAGTTAGTCACTCAGAGAGGAGCTAGAGGAGTTAGTCAGTCAGAGAGGAGCTAGAGGAGTTAGTCAATCAGAGAGGAGCTAGAGGAGTTATCACTCAGAGAGGAGCTAGAGGAGTTAGTCAGAGAGGAGCTAGAGGAGTTAGTCGGAGAGGAGCTAGAGGAGTTAGTCACCCAGAGAGGAGCTAGAGGAGTTGTCAGTTAGAGAGGAGCTATGGTTAGTCAGAGAGGAGCTAGAGGAGTTAGTCAGCCAGAGAGGAGCTAGAGGAGTTAGTCAGTCAGAGAGGAGCTAGAGGAGTTAGTCAGCAGAGGAGCTAGAGGAGTTAGTCAGTCAGAGAGGAGCTAGAGGAGTTAGTCACCCAGAGAGGAGCTAGAGGAGTTAGTCAGTCAGAGAGGAGCTAGAGGGAGTTAGTCAGTCAGAGAGGAGCTAGAGGAGTTAGTCAGTCGGAGAGGAGCTAGAGGAGTTGTCAGTCAGAGACTAGAGGAGTTAGTCAGGAGAGGAGCTAGAGGAGTTGTCAGTAGAGAGGAGCTAGAGGAGTTAGTCAGTCAGAGAGGAGCTAGAGGAGTTAGTCAGAGAGGAGCTAGAGGAGTTAGTCAGCTCAGAGAGGAGCTAGAGGAGTTAGTCAGGAGAGGAGCTAGAGGAGTTAGTCAGTCAGAGAGGAGCTAGAGGAGTTATCACTCAGAGAGGAGCTAGAGGCGTGAGTCAGTCAGAGAGGAGCTAGAGGAGTTAGTCAGTCAGAGAGGAGCTAGAGGAGTTAGTCAGTCAGAGAGGAGCTAGAGGAGTTAGTCAGCCAGAGAGAGCTAGAGGAGTTATGGTCAGAGAGGAGCTAGAGGAGTTAGTCAGTCAGAGAGGAGCTAGAGGAGTTAGTCAGTCAGAGAGGAGCTAGAGGAGTTAGTCAGAGAGGAGCTAGAGGAGTTAGTCAGTCAGAGAGGAGCTAGAGGAGTTAGTCAGAGAGGAGCTAGAGGAGTTAGTCAGAGAGGAGCTAGAGGAGTTAGTCAATCAGAGAGGAGCTAGAGGAGTTAGTCACTCAGAGAGGAGCTAGAGGAGTTAGTCAGTCAGAGAGGAGCTAGAGGAGTTAGTCACTAGAGAGGGTAGAGGAGTTAGTCAGCCAGAGAGGAGCTAGAGGAGTTAGTCAGTCAGAGAGGAGCTAGAGGAGTTAGTCAGAGAGGAGCTAGAGGAGTTAGACAACCAGAGAGGAGCTAGAGGAGTTAGTCAGTCAGAGAGGAGCTAGAGGAGTTAGTCAGTCAGAGAGGAGCTAGAGGAGTTAGTCACCAGAGAGGACTAGAGGAGTTAGTCAGAGAGGAGCTAGAGGAGTTAGTCAATCAGGAGAGGAGCTAGAGGAGTGAGTCACTCAGAGAGGAGCTAGAGGAGTTAGTCACTCAGAGAGGAGCTAGAGGAGTTAGTCAGTCAGAGAGGAGCTAGAGGAGTTAGTCAATCAGAGAGGAGCTAGAGGAGTTAGTCAGTCAGAGAGGAGCTAGAGGAGTTAGTCAGTCAGAGAGGAGCTAGAGGAGTTAGAATCACTCAGAGAGGAGCTAGAGGAGTTAGTCAGAGAGAGCTAGAGGAGTTAGTCAATCAGAGAGGAGCTAGAGGAGTTAGTCACTCAGAGAGGAGCTAGAGGAGTTAGTCACTCAGAGAGGAGCTAGAGGAGTTAGTCAGTCAGAGAGGAGCTAGAGGAGTTAGTCAGAGAGGCTAGAGGGAGTTAG
The DNA here is from genome assembly GCF_020615455.1 of Coregonus clupeaformis. NCBI lineage: Eukaryota > Metazoa > Chordata > Actinopteri > Salmoniformes > Salmonidae > Coregonus > Coregonus clupeaformis. The sequence continues at coordinate 18,224 of NW_025537239.1, read as the reverse complement.
TCACTCAGAGAGGAGCTAGAGGAGTTAGTCAACAGAGAGGAGCCAGAGGAGTTAGTCAGAGAGGAGCTAGGAGGGGAGTTAGTCACCAGAGAGGAGCTAGAGGAGTTAGTCAGTCAGAGAGGAGCTATAGAGCCAGAGAGGAGCTGAGGAGTTAGTCAGTCAGAGAGGAGCTAGATGAGTTAGTCAGTCAGAGAGGAGCTAGAGGAGTTAGTCAGAGAGGAGCTAGAGGAGTTAGTCAGTCAGAGAGGAGCTAGAGTTAGTCTCTCAGAGAGGAGCTAGATGAGTTAGTCAGTCAGAGAGGAGCTAGAGGAGTTAGTCAGAGAGGAGCTAGAGGAGTTAGTCAGTCAGAGAGGAGCTAGAGGAGTTAGTCAGTCAGAGGGGCTAGAGGAGTTAGTCAGAGAGGAGCTAGAGGGAGTTAGTCAGTCAGAGAGGAGCCAAAGGAGTTAAGTCAGTCAGAGAGGAGCTAGAGGAGTTAGTCAGAGAGGAGCTAGAGGAGTTAGTCAGCCAGAGAGGAGCTAGAGGAGATTAGTCAGTCAGAGAGGAGCTAGAGGAGTTAGTCAGTCAGAGAGGAGCTAGAGGAGTTGTCACCCAGAGAGGAGCTAGAGGAGTTAGTCAGTCAGAGAGGAGCTAGAGGAGTTAGTCAGTCAGAGAGGAGCTAGAGGAGTTAGTCAGTCAGAGAGGAGCTAGAGGAGTTAGTCAGCCAGAGAGGAGCTAGAGGAGTTAGTCAGTCAGAGAGGAGCTAGAGGAGTTAGTCAGTCAGAGAGGAGCTAGAGGAGTTAGTCAGTCAGAGAGGAGTTAGAGGAGTTAGTCAGTCAGAGGAGCTAGAGGAGAGTCAGTCAGAGAGGAGCTAGAGGAGTTAGTCAGAGAGGAGCTAGAGGAGTTAGTCAGAGAGGAGCTAGAGGAGTTAGTCAATCAGAGAGGAGCTAGAGGAGTTAGTCACTCAGAGAGGAGCTAGAGGAGTTAGTCAGTCAGAGAGGAGTTAGAGGAGTTAGTCAGAGAGGAGCTAGAGGAGTTAGTCAGTCAGAGAGGAGCTAGAGGAGTTAGTCAGTCAGAGAGGAGCTAGAGGAGTTAGTCACTCAGAGAGGAGCTAGAGGAGTTAGTCAGAGAGGAGCTAGAGGAGTTAGTCAGTCAGAGAGGAGCTAGAGGAGTTAGTCACTCAGAGAGGAGCTAGAGGAGTTAGTCACTCAGAGAGGAGCTAGAGGAGTTAGTCAGAGAGGAGCTAGAGGAGTTAGTCAGTCAGAGAGGAGCTAGAGGAGTTAGTCAGAGAGGAGCTAGAGGAGTTAGTCAGAGAGGAGCTAGAGGAGTTAGTCAGTCAGAGAGGAGCTAGAGGAGTTAGTCAGTCAGAGAGGTGCTAGAGGAGTTATTCAGAGAGGAGCTAGAGGAGTTAGTCAGAGAGGAGCTAGAGGAGTTAGTCAGAGAGGAGCTAGAGGAGTTAGTCAGTCAGAAGGGAGCTAGAGGAGTTAGTCACTCAGAGAGGAGCTAGAGGAGTTAGTCAGTCAGAGAGGAGCTAGAGGAGTTATTCAGTCAGAGAGGAGCTAGAGGAGTTAGTCAGAGAGGAGCTAGAGGAGTTAGTCAGTCAGAGAGGAGCTAGAGGAGTTAGTCACTCAGAGAGGAGCTAGAGGAGTTAGTCACTCAGAGAGGAGCTAGAGGAGTTAGTCAGTCAGAGAGGAGCTAGAGGAGTTAGTCAGTCAGAGAGGAGCTAGAGGAGTTAGTCAGTCAGAGAGGAGCTAGAGGAGTTAGTCACTCAGAGAGGAGCTAGAGGAGTTAGTCAGTCAGAGAGGAGTTAGAGGAGTTAGTCAGTCAGAGAGGAGCTAGAGGAGTTAGTCACTCAGAGAGGAGCTAGAGGAGTTAGTCAGTCAGAGAGGAGTTAGAGGAGTTAGTCAGTCAGAGAGGAGCTAGAGGAGTTAGTCAGTCAGAGAGGAGCTAGAGGAGTTAGTCAGAGAGGAGCTAGAGGAGTTAGTCAGAGAGGAGCTAGAGGAGTTAGTCAGTCAGAGAGGAGCTAGAGGAGTTAGTCAGTCAGAGAGGAGCTAGAGGAGTTAGTCAGAGAGGAGCTAGAGGAGTTAGTCAGAGAGGAGCTAGAGGAGTTAGTCAGAGAGGAGCTAGAGGAGTTAGTCAGAGAGGAGCTAGAGGAGTTAGTCAGAGAGGAGCTAGAGGAGTTAGTCAGAGAGGAGCTAGAGGAGTTAGTCAGAGAGGAGCTAGAGGAGTTAGTCAGAGAGGAGCTAGAGGAGTTAGTCAGAGAGGAGCTAGAGGAGTTAGTCAGAGAGGAGCTAGAGGAGTTAGTCAGTCAGAGAGGAGCTAGAGGAGTTAGTCAGAGAGGAGCTAGAGGAGTTAGTCAGTCAGATGTGAAATAGGCAGCTGGTTGTTCCACCCATACTGGCCAATATTTGGCATAGTCTGAAGCCAGGCACTAAAATAACAAAGCCAGGTACATATTGGGTGTTTCTCAAAATGCATACTACCGTGCTCCGAGCACTCAAATTGGAAAACGGGAGAGTCGGAGTATGAGTCTAAATCAAAGTATGCGAAACAGAGCACGGAGGGCACTTCTCGAATGCGTACTCCGTTTGTACATATTTTAAAGCATACACAACAGAGCCAGGGCGTGACAGTAAGTCAATAGGGCTAACTGGCTAGCTACTACTGTTAGCTAGCCAGATAGCCACGAAGAGTTGTTAGCTAGCTAGCTACCCACCTAGAATTGACATCTACTTTGCATAACATTAGTTTTAGGTCATCTATCTGGTTAGCTAGATTATTATGATTCACATATAGCTAGCTGATAGTTTGCTTTGTGTATATCTTGTTTCGTCTCGATTGCCATTGTCCTGGGTGGAAGAAGGTTCAGTGAATGGTTAAGTCCATGGCAAGTCAATAGGGCTAACTGGCTAGCTAGCTAGCCACAAATAATTAGTAGCTAGTTACCGACAATTTTTTTTTTACATCTACCTTGCATAACATTAGTTTTAGGTCATCTTTTGCCTGTTTAACTAGCTGGCTAGCTAGATCATTACGATTCACATATAGCTAGCTGATAATTATGAAGTAAAACGTTTGCTTTGTGTATATCTTGTTTGGTCTCTATTGTTGCCGTTGTCCTGGCTGGAAGAAGGTTCAGTGAACGGGGAGGTGCAGCGTGAGGTAACACAGTAGGGGGGATATGCGTTCTCCACACTCTCGTCCTCACAAGAACATACTCAAAGAGAACGTGGTATCTATATTGCTGCATGCATTCTACAGCACAATCAGTCGACATAGATGGATACTCTGTACGTACGGTACGTACATAGATACATACCCCATACACAGAATACACCTCGTATGCGCCAAAGATCCCAACAGAGTAAATATTTGGATTGTGTGACTAAAAATAGAAATCCGCTGCTGTCCTTGCTTAGTTCTTCTGTTTTCCCTCATGCAGCCTTAGAGAGATCAAGTTGTCAGGGACGTGTACCTGTGAATGAGTGCATGTTATGGCCAGGGTGAAGGGAAACTATGACAGGTTTGCAATGTGCTAATTAGACACTTCTAGTGAAGGAGAATCTTTCGCTGTGTCCCAAAATGGAAGCCTAATTCCTATGTAGTGCGCTACTTTTTTTTACCAGGACCCTATGGGGCTCTGGTCAAAAGTAGTGCCCTATATAGGGAATAGGTGCCATTTGGGATGCCGGATGGAAAGCTTAGAGAATGGAAGTCCGTTCTAAGTAATCACATCATCATTTTACCATCCGCTACCTGAAAGATGAGCCAAAATTGACAAAGCGAAATGTATAAAAACAATAAAAAACAAGTGTGTATGTGTGTGTGTGTGTGTGTGTGTGTGTGTGTGTGTGTGTGTGTGTGTGTGTGTGTGTGTGTGTGTGTGTGTGTGTGTGTGTGTGTGTGTGTGTGTGTGTGTGTGTGTGTGTGTGTGTATGGGCATTAAGGCAAACGCAGGTATTTGAACATCTGAAGGCAACGTAAAACCCTATTCTGCTTGTGGAAATAATGATGGTTTGTACTCTGTAGCATGGGCCATGAATGTGTAAAGTGTTGTTGTCCATTGGTCAGCTGAGGGAACACATTGAGAACACACTCTGACATCAAAATGCTGTGAGCCCTTGAAGGGAGGATCAGAGGGAATCTCTGGACCACGAACACACATACACACACTCACGCACACGCACACATGCACGCACGCACACACACAGGCACACACACACACACGCACGCACGCACACATACACACACACGCACACACACAGGCACACACGCACACACACACACACACGCACGCACGTACACATACACACACACGCACGCACATGCACGCACACACACACGCACGCACGCACACACACAGGGAGTCTTTCAGGCAGAAAGCTGATGCCAGAACACCATTGAAGTCTTCCCCGTAGAGAGAGAGAATGATTCTTCTGTCTATGTGTGGCATCATCGGAAGATTGTTTTTGCAAAAGCAGACCCCCTAAATAGAATCTCATATAAACATTTAAAAAATAAGATTGACAGTTTCAGATCATCATTCAGTATTCTTCCGGAATCGTTCAGTCCCATCAAGTGTGTCTTTGTGTGACACTGCAGACTGATCCGTTAATCAATCCTTAAATTATTTAGTCTGCCATCTGATAGGACTCCAATTCAGACAGCAAACCATGTGTGGGGTCTATAATGATGTGTAGAGGGTTGACGTGTGGGGTCTCTAATGATGTGTAGAGGGTTGACGTGTGGGGTCTCTAATGATGTGTAGAGGGTTGACGTGTGGGGTCTCTAATGATGTGTAGAGGGTTGACGTGTGGGGTCTCTAATGATGTGTAGAGGGTTGACGTGTGGGGTCTCTAATGATCTGTAGAGGGTTGACGTGTGGGGTCTCTAATGATGTGTAGAGGGTTGACGGTTGGAATCGTTATTTCTAAGAGTGTATTGCCCATATCAGGGGTGTAGAGTGTGGATTATGACTTGGTTGAAGGCTTCTGGGCCCCTAGGCGTTACTTGTACACTGTTAATATTGTAGTGAATTTGATTGGCTCTTTTTAAATTAAACAAATACATCTCACCAGCAAACATCCCCAGCTGAGACACCAAGCCATTGAAGCAAACATATCCTTCCAGCTCAAACCTTCTCAATGATGAGTTGGGAGGTTGTCAAGCAGCTTTTCTATTGTTTCGTGTGGAACATCGTTGCCAGTTCTCTCCTTATCAGACTCTCTCTAGTATCAGTGCCATTATTATGAGTCCCCCTGGTGATGCGCGACTCTGTAATCAGTCACAGCTTGCAGTTATCCTCACACATTACTTCTAACGTCTGCCTAGGGAAAACAGTCTTCATCTGAGAACATTAAACATTCCCAGGGGGGAATGATATGTTGGTCCGTCAGTGCCGTCCGGATCACACAGCGTCGTCATGGTTAAACATGAAAACAGGGGCTAGCCCCCAGCTGTGTTTTAATGAACATCATGTACTGTATGTCTCATCCATTATCACGACTTACAGAGGTAGAGTGGATCATGTACTAATAATAACACCATTATCACGACTTACAGAGGTAGAGTGGATCATGTACTAATAATAACACCATTATCACGACTTACAGAGTTAGAGTGGATCATGTATCAATAATAACACCATTATCACGACTTACAGAGGTAGAGTAGATCATGTATCAATAATAACACCATTATCACGACTTACAGAGTTAGAGTGGATCATGTATCAATAATAACACCATT
>NW_025537239.1:0-7500 GCF_020615455.1 Coregonus clupeaformis | reverse complement strand
TTCCTGGAGAGATACCCTCCTGTAGGTTTAAACCTCCAACCCTGTTCCTGGAGATATACCCTCCTGTAGGTTTTAACATCAACCCTGTTCCTGGAGAGATACCCTCCTGTAGGTTTTAACCTCCAATCCTGTTCCTGGAGAGATACCCTCCTGTAGGTTTAAACCTCCAACCCTGTTCCTGGAGATATACCCTCCTGTAGGTTTTAACCTCCAACCCTGTTCCTGGAGAGATACCCTCCTGTAGGTTTTAACATCAACCCTGTTCCTGGAGAGATACCCTCCTGTAGGTTTTCACTCCAACCCCAGTGGTAGGCTAAATAACCTGATTCAACCAGCTAATTATTAGAATCAGGTGCGGCTAGATTAGGCTTGGAGTGAAAACCTACAGGACGGTAGCTCTCCAGAAACAGGGTTGGAGAGCCCTGGAAAATGAGTCTGTTTACTTCATTGCCACCTCTGTGGGTAGCCTGTAGCAAGCGTATTGTTTGCTGCTGTGGTTTGTTGGACTGAGCTGCCGTCAGTGTTATTCTGAGTTCACTGTTTATGTATTTAATGTTTATAGAAGTTGTTCATGCTGAAGAATTCTCCTGCTCTGTTTATTTAAACCCTGCGACACTGTACTCCCAATACGTCCCAAATACCACCCCGTTCCCTATATAGTGCACTACTTTTGACCAGGGCCTGTCACAGGTTAGGTATTCAGAAGACTGAGGTGGGTTTTCCTCTAACTTTTTACCTGGGATTTGCTCCTTTCATATTTATTTTGATCCTGACAAACACCCCAGTAACATGATGCTGCCACCACAATACTTGAAAATACAGAGGGTTTTCACTCAGTGTTGTATTGGATTTGACCCAAGCCTGTAGCCAAAAATGTAACGTACTTGTCGTGTTGTCTTGCAGTATTTCTTATTGGCCTTGTTGCAAACAGAATGGATGATTTGTAGTGGATCTTTTAGCACAGGCGTCATTCTTTTCACTTTGTCATGCAGGCCAGTAATGTGGACTGAGTACAAGGTTGTTGATCCTATGTATTTTCAAATATTTTGGTGGCAGCTTCATGTTATGGGCACGCTGGTTCAACATATAACACTGTCTTGCAGCTCGCAAATGAGAGAGAGAGAGAGAGAGAGAGAGAGAGAGAGAGAGAGAGAGAGAGAGAGAGAGAGAGAGAGAGAGAGAGAGAGAGAGAGAGAGAGAGAGAGAGAGAGAGAGAGAGAGAGAGAGAGAGAGAGAGAGAGAGAGAGAGAGAGAGAGAGAGAGAGAGAGAGATCAGTGTGTTTGGTGTTGTTTTGTCTGTTTGTGGTGTTTTGATCTGCACATGTTGTGTTTGCTGTATGTGTAAGTGGTGGTACACAAGTCTGGTTCATCCTTGGGAGCAATTTCCAAACGCCTGAAGGTACCACGTTCATCTGTAAAAACAATAGTACGCAAGTATAAACCCCATGGGACCACGCAGCCGTCATACCGCTCAGGAAGGAGATGCGTTCTGTCTCCTAGAGATGAACGTACTTTGGTGCGGAAAGTGCAAATCAATCCCAGAACAACAGCAAAGGACCTTGTGAAGATGCTGGAGGAAACAGGTACAAAAGTATCTATATCCACAGTAAAACGAGTCCTATATCAACATAACCTGAAAGGCCGCTCAGCAAGGAAGAAGCCACTGCTCCAAAACCGCCATAAAAAAACCAGACTACGGTTTGCAACTGCACATGGGGACAAAGATCATACTTTTTGGAGAAATGTACTTTGGTCTGATGAAACAAAAATAGAACTGTTTGGCCATAATGACCATCGTTATGTTTGGAGGAAAAAGGGGGATGCTTGCAAAGCGAAGAACACCATCCCAACCGTGAAGCACGGGGGTGGCAGCATCATGCTGTGGGGGTGCTTTGCTTCAGGAGGGACTGGTGCACTTCACAAAATAGATGGCATCATGAGGAAGGAAAATTATGTGGATATATTGATGCAACATCTCAAGACATCAGTCAGGAAGTTAAAGTTTGGTCGCAAATGGGTCTTCCAAATGGACAATGACCCCAAGCATACTTCCAAAGTTGTTGCAAAATGGCTTAAGGACAACAAAGTCAAGGTATTGGAGTGGCCATCACAAAGCCCTGACCTCAATCCTATAGAGCATTTGTGGGCAGAACTGAAAAAGCGTGTGCGAGCAAGGAGGCCTACAAACCTGACTCAGTTACACCAGCTCTGTCAGGAGGAATGGGCCAAAATTCACCCAACTTATTGTGAGAAGCTTATGGAAGGCTACCCAAAACATTTGACCCAAGTTAAACAATTTAAAGGCAATGCTACCAAATACTAATTGAGTGTATGTAAACTTCTGACCCACTGGGAATGTGATGAAAGAAATAAAAAGCTGAAATAAATAATTCTCTCTACTATTATTCTGACATTTCACATTCTTAAAATAAAGTGGTGATCCTAACTGACCTAAAACAGGGAATTTTTACTAGGATTAAAATGTCAGGAATTGTGAAAAAACTGAGTTTAAATGTATTTGGCTAAGGTTTATGTAAACTTCCGACTTCAACTGTATGTGTTGTGTTTCCAGTCCATGTCACCTCAGCCAGTGCAGAGCAGCCTACTCATCATGCCCTGAGAGCAAGCGAGTACCCATCAACAGCAGCTATAAACAACAGTTATCCTATTATTACATGGTCCTCTGTAGCTCAGCATGGTAGAGCACGGCGCTTGTATCGCCAGGGTAGTGGGTTCGATCCCCGGGACCACCCATATGTAAAAATGTATGCGCACATGACTGTAAGTCGCTTTGGATAAAAGCGTCTGCTAAATGGCTTATTATTATTATTATTATTATTATATTATTATTATCTGTAAAGTATAGAACCAGTTAAACTGACTGTTGAGTTATTGGTTGCGTCTATGGCACCCTATAACTTATAAAGTGCACTACTTTTTTACCAGCGTTATATAGGGAATAGGGTGCCATTTGGGATGCAGACATTGTTGTGTCTTTAGCTTTTTTATTACCCATGACCTCTCTACACTGTTGACGTACAGTATAGGACAGGACGTGACCCTTTAGGACATGTACTGATCAGCGCATTAGACATGTCCCAGACAACATGTGGCATAAGGCCAATCCGTTCCTAGGGTGACATATGGGACTCATTTCTGTGTTTCTCCCCTTTCGCTCCTATATGACATGAAACTAATGTGATTGTTGTACATGTCCCAGAAAACATAGGGCCAATCCCTGGCTGAGCTATCTAACACGGCTCCACAGATGCCTTGAAAACATAGGGCCAATCCCTGGCTGAGCTGAATAACATGGCTCCACAGATGTCTTGAAAACATAGGGCCAATCCCTGGCTGAGCTGAATAACATGGCTCCACAGATGTCTTGAAAACATCGGGCCAATCTCTGGCTGAGCTGACTGACAGGGCGAGTGTTGGAGTGTGTCCCTGGCTCTATTAATAAAAAATAAAAAATAAAAAATGGTGCCGTCTGCTTTGCTGTCACGACTTCCTCCGAGGCTGCCTCCCCTCCTGGTTCGAGGCAGGCTTCGGCGTTCGTCGTCACCGGCCTTCTAGCCACTGCCGCTCCTCATCTCATCATTCCATTTGTTTTGTCTTGTTTATTACACACACCTGGTTCATATCCCCTCACCAGTACCTGTATAAGTGTTCCCTCTGCCCCCTGGTCTTTGTGTGTGATTGTTTATTGTGGAGGAGAGAGAAGCTCGGTGGAGCTCCGTGTATTTTGTATCGCTGGGAATATTCCCCGTGTGTCTTGTATTTTCCAGTGTGCCTGTTTTGTGCACTGGAGTGTTTTTACATATTACTGCGTAACTCTGTGGTTCAGAAATAAATCCTGTTATTTACCGTCTTGCGCCTGACTCCTTCAAAACCACCTCATCACATTTGCTTAATGTAAGGAATTTGAAAATATTTATATTTTTACTTCTACTTTTGATACTTCATTATATTTTAGCAAATACGTGTACTTTTGATACTTAAGTATATTTAAAACCAAATACCAAATAATATACTTTTACTCAAGTAGTATTTTACAGGGTGACTTTCACTTTTACTTGAGTAACTTTCTATTAAGGTCTCTTTACTTTTACTCAAGTATGACAATTGGGTACCTTTTCCACCCCTGACTACTTGTCATTCTAACCAGGGCTGGAGAATAAAACACAAGTTGAATCAGATAAAGGACCAACAAGGAGATTTCAATGAATGGTTTTTCTTTATTTATGTAAACCAAGGCATCTTTGAACTAAAGACTCAGAGGTTCAGAGGCCGGGACGCGTGGCGCAGACAAAAGCATACTTGTTGGAGCAGAATATGTCGTTCCACAGCTTGTCCTTTACGTTATTAGTGTGAACACAGTTCTCCCTTCCTTCTTCATTATTGGGCTCATTTGGAGACCAGAACGTGTCGACCAACTTGGAGCCGTCCGACCACATCCATCTCCCTTCCTTGTGGAGGTCACTCAGCCCGATCCAGGTATTGCTCTCAGCAGGGTCGAAGCCATGGATCAGGTTTTTCACGAAGCCGAATTCCCCTTTGCTGTTCACAGAGGCCAGGTTGGCTCCATGGGACACGCAGTAGGACTCTGCATCGGCCCAGTCCAGCTGAGTGGCGAAGTACTTGAAGCAGCGGTTGTTGAAACTGGACCAGCCCGGGGGACAGGCGGTGTGCTGGGGCTCTGAGAGCTCCCCCTCCTGGTCAGGCACGGGAGTGCAGTGTAGAGCACCAACAGCCAGGCTGAGTAGGCAGAGGAAGCGGAGGGCAACAGGCATGGTGAAGAGGTTTTTTGTTCTGGTGAAGAGTCACTGAAGTAGGCAGGAGAATGGCTCTAGGGTCCTGGGGTCTGGTCTGCAGGTCTGCTCCTGTGTGCTGGGCTAGCTAGGTAGGAGGATATGTGGGCTGCAGTGGGTCCTTTTATCTCACGTTGAGAGGGTGGGGAGGAGGAGTTGGCATTGAGGCCATTGGTAGATTGTCAATTCGATATTTTCCATAAGCAGCATTTTTCCAGATAAGGTGGTACTGCGACCGTGCCACGTAACCCAGTAGTTATATAAAATCTGCAGCTGTGGTCTTCCCATATTATCTTTAGTTAGGCCCCAGGGCCAGTGTTCACGAAGCGTCTCAGAGTAAAAGCACTGATCAAGGATCAAAACTCTTAGTTCAGTAGTCCTTCCTTTGGGAATACAGGCCCATATCTCAGTTACTGGAGGGCAGGGGGACATGTCAAACCAGTCCTTCCTTTGGGAATACAGGCCCATATCGCAGTTACTGGAGGGCAGGGGGACATGTCAAACCAGTCCTTCCTTTGGGAATACAGGCCCATATCGCAGTTACTGGAAGATAGGGGGGACATGTCAAACCAGTCCTTCCTTTGTGAATACAGGCCCATATCTCAGTTACTGGAGGGCAGGGGGACATGTCAAACCAGTCCTTCCTTTGGGAATACAGGCCCATATCTCAGTTACTGGAAGATAGGGGGGACATGTCAAACCAGTCCTTCCTTTGTGAATACAGGCCCATATCTCAGTTACTGGAGGGCAGGGGGACATGTCAAACCAGTCCTTCCTTTGTGAATACAGGCCCATATCTCAGTTACTGGAGGGCAGGGGGACATGTCAAACCAGTCCTTCCTTTGTGAATACAGGCCCATATCACAGTTACTGGAGGGCAGGGGGACATGTCAAACCAGTCCTTCCTTTGTGAATACAGGCCCATATCTCAGTTACTGGAGGGCAGGGGGACATGTCAAACCAGTCCTTCCTTTGTGAATACAGGCCCATATCTCAGTTACTGGAGGGCAGGGGGACATGTCAAACCAGTCCTTCCTTTGTGAATACAGGTCCATATCCCAGTTACTGGAGGGCAGGGGGACATGTCAAACCAGTCCTTCCTTTGGGAATACAGGCCCATATCTCAGTTACTGGAGGGCAGGGGGACATGTCAAACCAGTCCTTCCTTTGGGAATACAGGCCCATATCTCAGTTACTGGAAGATAGGGGGGACATGTCAAACCAGTCCTTCCTTTGTGAATACAGGCCCATATCGCAGTTACTGGAGTTCAGAAATAAATCCTGTTATTGACCCTCTTGCGCCTGACTCCTTTAAAACCACCTCATCACATTTGCTTAATGTAAGGAATTTGAAAATATTTATATTTTTACTTCTACTTTTGATACTTAATTATATTTTAGCAATTACGTGTACTTTTGATACTTAAGTATATTTAAAACCAAATACTTTTAGACTTTTACTCAAGTAGTATTTTACAGGGTGACTTTCACTTTTACTTGAGTAACTTTCTATTAAGGTCTCTATACTTTTACTCAAGTATGACAATTGGGTACTTTTTCCACCACTGACTACTTGTCATTCTAACCAGGGCTGGAGAATAAAACACAAGTTGAATCAGATAAAGGACCAACAAGGAGATTTCAATGAAAGGTTTTTCTTTATTTATGTAAACCAAGGCATCTTTGAACTAAAGACTCAGAGGTTCAGAGGCCGGGACGCGTGGCGCAGACAAAGGCATACTTGTTGGAGCAGAGCGTGTCGTTCCACAGCTTCTCCTTTAAGTTATTAGTGTGAACACAGTTCTCACTTCCACTTAGATTATTGGGCTCATTTGGAGACCAGAACGTGTAGACCACCTTGGAGCCGTCCGACCACATCCATCTCCCTTCCTTGTGGAGGTCACTCAGCCCGATCCAGGTATTGCTCTCAGCAGGGTCGAAGCCATGGATCAGGTTTTTCACGAAGCCGAATTCCCCTTTGCTGTTCACAGAGGCCAGGTTGGCTCCATGGGTCACGCAGTAGGACTCTGCATCGGCCCAGTCCAGCTGAGAGGCGAAGTGCTTGAAGCATCGGTTGTTGAACCCTATTTTTGACAACTTTTACTCTTAACTTCACTATATTCCTAAAGGAAATAATGTACTTTTTACTCTATACATTTTCCCTGACAACCCAAAGTACTCGTTACATTTTGAATGCTTAGCAGGACAGGAAATTGTGAAATTCATGCACTTATCACGAGACCATCCCTGGTCATCCCTACTGCCTCTGATCTGGCGGACTCACTAAACACAAATGCATCTTTTGTAAATAATGTCTGAGTGTTGGAGTGTGTCCCTGGCTCTATTAATGAAAAAAAAAACAGGCTGCCTCCCCTCCTTGTTCGGGCAGGCTTCGGCGTTCGTCGTCACCGGCCTTCTAGCCACTGCCGCTCCTCATCTCATCATTCCATTTGTTTTGTCTTGTTTATTACACACACCTGGTTCATATCCCCTCACCAGTACCTGTATAAGTGTTCCCTCTGCCCCCTGGTCTTTGTGTGTGATTGTTTATTGTGGAGGAGAGAGAAGCTCGGTGGAGCTCCGTGTATTTTGTATCGCTGGGAATATTCCCCGTGTGTCTTGTATTTTCCAGTGTGCCTGTTTTGTGCACTGGAGTGTTTTTACATATTACTGCGTAACTCTGTGGTTC
>NW_025537238.1:2500-38935 GCF_020615455.1 Coregonus clupeaformis | reverse complement strand
TGTCATGACACTCTCTCTCCCTGGTAGCAACATTAATTGCATTCAATTATCTTCCACTCTGCTCACCTCCCTCTCTCTACTCAGCCTAACTAGCTCCACCTGCCCTGCTCTGCTCTTGTTACCTGGCCAGCTGCACTGCATTTCCCACTCACCATCCCTCACCTTGCCTCACTCTGTTCTAATTACTCTGCCAGCTGAACTGCATTTCCCCACTTCCTCTCCCAGTATATCAAGCCCTGTTTTTCAGCCAAGCCCTGTCAGATCGTCTTCAAACCCGGACCGGTAACCTGCCTGTCTGCGCTCTGACTCCTGTTTGCAGATACCGATCCTTTCTTGACTGCCTCCTTGTTCTACTGCCTGTCTATCCCAACTCTGCCTTCTGGACCTCGACTACTCTCCGATCTTCAGCCCCTCCGGTAACTCGTTTCTGCCTTCTGTCTCTCACCACGATATTTGCCCAGCCCTGTTCTGTACTTCTGCCTGCCATTCATATTGCTGTTGTGTGTGTGTGTTCCCCCAGGTCTCCGACCACCAGATGAGCGTGCCCAGCGTTTCACCACCCTCAGCCCGATACGCCGCTCCATCACTGGGAACACACACCTAAGCACTTGACTGAACACCCCCGGAATTTGGCTGACCCCCGGAGCACAGGTACCCACAGGAGGACCCTGTAAGACCCCTGACACCCCTGGGACTCCTCTTCCCGCCTGTAACCTTGAATAAAGAACTCTGAATTTGAACTTGCGCTCTTGGGTCCTCTTCTGTTCGTGACAGAACGATCTGACCATCATGGACCCAGCCTCCCCTGACCACGATGGAGGAAGAGCCAGAGAGGACTGCCCTACAGCGACTGGAACGGCTCTGAGGGCATAATCGGATGGCTGGCGACATCGCTTCCCCTTCTCCAGCTATTCAACCAGCAGCAACAACAGTTCCAACTGCAGCACAACAGCTGCAAGCCCTGCAACTACTCTCAAGCCCGGCTACTCCACCTGCACCCCCCTGGTCCTTTTGTTCCTGTACCACGATACTCCTTCATCCCTCCGCTGGAGGTCCCAATGCTGCAGGCCCGGCAGTGCTGCCACCAGATCCCCACGCTCCTGAACCGGATTGGGAACCCGGAGCGTTTGATGGCAACCAGAAGCAGTAAGACCATTCTTGAGCAGCTGCCGAATCCAGTTTGCACTACAGCCCAGGACTTTCTCAACAGAGGGAGCCAAGGTGGGGGTATGTCATCACACTCTCACCCGTCGAGCTCGGTTGTGGAGGCGGCGGAATCGACCCGGCAAACCCCAGCCTGTGCCTCCTTCAGTGCCTTTGAGGAGGAGATGTTAAAGGTCTTTGACCTAGGCTCGCCAACAGCCCGAAGCGTCACAAGCTCTGCTCACCATCCCGTCAGGGCAATCGGACAGTGGCAGACTTCTCCATTGACTTTCGTACCCTGGCCAGTCAAAGCTTCGTTTAACCCAGAGGCACTGGTGCAAGCCTTCCTCCATAGCCTGGCGGACTATATCAAGGGCGAGCTTGTTTCCCATGACCCGCCCTCAACGCTTGAGTGCCGCCATTGACCTTGCCGTTCGCATTGACCGGTATACGACCCGGAGGAGGGAAAGGGCCGTCTCAGTCAACCTGCCATCCGTACTCGGGTTCGCTCTGTCCAGGCCCCTGCCTGTCAAGTCCCATAGCCAACTCAATCCGCCTGAGCCCATGGAGATTGGCCGTGCCTCTCTGACTCCCGGAGCGTCGGCGCCGTCTAAGCTCCAACCTTTGCCTCTACTGTGGTGGCGAGAATCACCGTGTCGCTACTTGTCCGGCCAAGCCGCAGCTCACCAGGTGTAGGGGAGATCCGGGTGAGCTCAACAAGCCTTCAGTCTCCCTCCATCCGAAAGACCCTGCTTCATCTCCGCCTTCAGCTTTCTGACAAGACTCATACATTGGCCGCCCTTGTGGATTCCGGGCAAGCAAACATCATGGACCCTGAGCTTGCACAGCAACTGGGCGTGAACCATCATCAACTGACACAACCCATTCCTGCACGAGCCCTGGATGGGCATCATCTTGGCACTGTCACTCATATCTCCGCCCCTTGACAATCCTGCTGTCAGAAACCACCAGGAGTCCATCCAGTTTCACCTCCTACACTCACCTGGCCAACCACTCATTCTTGGATACCCGTGGCTCCGTCAGCACAACCCCCACATCGACTGGGAGACAGGAACAGTCCGTGAGTGGGGAAGGAGTTGTCACCAGACCTGTTTAAGGGGGCCACCCTGCCCGTTCACCGGGGAAGGATCTAGCGCTACCTCCGACATATCCAATGTTCCGGCCTGTTACCACAGCCTGAAAGAGTGTTCAACAAATCCAAGGCGACATCTCTACCCCCACACAGACCCTATGACTGCGCGATTGATCTCCTGCCTGGCACAGCACCTCCCAAGGGTCGCGTCTGTATTCACTGTCAGCCCCGGAAAGAAAGGCCATGGAGGACTACATTAGTGACTCTCTTGCCTCCGGGATAATTAGACCGTCGTCTTCCCCCCCAGGGAGGCGGGATTCTTCTTTGTCGGCAAGAAGGACGGTTCTCTTCGTCCATGCATAGATTACCGGGGTCTGAACGACATCACGGTTAAGAATCGCTACCCACTCCCTTCTTTCGTCTGCCTTTGCGCAGGGAGCCACTGTATTCACTAAGCTGGACCTTCGCAATGCCTACCATCTGGTGCGGATGAGGAGGGGCGAATGGAAGACAGCGTTCAACACACCCAACCGCCACTATGAATATCTCGTCATCCCTTCGGCCTCACCAATGCCCCAGCAGTTTTCAAGCCCTAGTGAATGATATCCTCAGGGACATGCTAAATACGTTCGTATTTGTGTACCTTGGCGATATTTTAATATTCTCAAAGACTCTGTCAGAACACACGCACTACGTCCGGTTGGTCCTGCGCCGCCTGCTGGAGAACTCTCTTTTCGTGAAGGCAGAGAAGTGCGAGTTCCATGCCAAGACCGTTTCATTCCTGGGGTATGTGGTGACCGAGGGCGCATTCAGATGGATCTCCGAAGGTGTCGGCTGTCACTTCCTGGCCAGTTCCTGAGTCTCGGAAGAAGTTGCAACAGTTCCTGGGCTTTGCCAACTCTTATAGGAGATTCATCAGAAACTATAGCACAGTGGCTCACCCCTCACGGCGCTAACCAGCACTAAACAACCGTACCAATGGACATCAGCTGCTGATAAGGCCTTCAATATCCTCAAGACATGTTTCACTTCTGCTCCCATCCTCCAGATGCCAGATGCAGCAAGGCAGTTTGTGGTGGGGTAGATGCTTCGACGTGGGAGTGGGTGCAGTGCTTTTCTCAAAGAGCAGCTGAGGATGGCAAGATGCATCCCTGTGCCTTCTACTCCCGTCGGCTAACCCCTGCCGAATGCAACTACGACATTGGGAACCGCGAGCTGTTGGCTGTCAAGCTGCGCCCTTGAAGAATGGCGGCACTGGTTAGAGGGTCAAAGGAACCATTCGTAGTGTGGACAGACCACAAGAACCTGGAGTATATCCAAACAGCCAGGAGGCTGAACTCCCGTCAACAGCGGTGGTCTCTGTTCTTTACGCGCTTCAATTTCACGCTCTCCTACCGCCGGGATCTCGCAACATCAAACCTGATGCTCTTTCCCGGATGTTTCAGAAGGGACGAGACCACCGCCATGACAGCTCCCATTCTTCCCAGCCACTTGGTGCGGCCCTCACCTGGGAGATCGAGAAGCAGGTCATGGAGGCTCTTCGGGACCAGCCAGGTCCAAGCTCCAGCGCCCCCCAACCGTCTGTTTGTTCCAGCAAATCTCCAGGTCACCTGTGATTCAGTGGGGGCACGAATCCCGTCTGGCCTGTCATCCCAGCATCACTCGCACCCTTCATCTGGTCCCCACGTTTCTGGTGGCGGGGATGAGACGGGATGTCCGAGGAATTCATCGAGCTTGTCCCACTTGTAACCGAAACAAGACTCCCAACCAGCCTCCTGCTGGGTTGCTGCAACCCCTACTCATACCCAAGAGGCCCTGGTCCCACGTTTCACTGGACTTTGTTACGGGCCTTCCGCCCTCTGACGACACACGTCATCCTTCCATTGTTGACGCTTTAGTAAGATGACCATCGTGCCCCCTTCCCAAACTACCCTCTGCTAAAGAGACCTCCCAGGTGGTCCTGGAACATGTGTTTCGTATCCATGGCCTACCCCAGGATATAGTGTCAGACCGGGGCCCGCAATTCTCAGCAACCTTTTGGAAGGGTTCTGTCATCTCCTTGGGGCCACACGCCAGCCTATCGTCTGGATTCCACCCGCAGTCAAGCGGCCAGACTGAGCATGAACCAGGAGCTGGAGAAGGCACTGAGGTGTGTGGCTTCCCAAAATCCCGGGCCTGGGCTCAACACCTGCTCTGGGTGGAATATGCCCATAATTCACTCACCAGTTCCTCCACCGGGCTCTCCCCTTTCAGTGTGTCTACGGGTATCAACCTCCACTGTTTGCCAGCAGGAGGCGGATGCCACCTGTCCGTCTGCTCTTGCGTATGCCCGCGCTGCCGCCGCACTTGGGCCCAGGCTCGCACTGTGCTCCTGAAGTCTGGAACCAGCTACGCCGTCGGGTGCCAACCGACGAGGACCCAGCACCTACTTACCGGGTTGGTCAGAAGGTCTGGCTGTCTGCCCGGATCTGCCGCTGCGGGTTTGTATCACCGAGCTGGCCCTCGCTTCATTGGTCCTTTTCCTGTGCAGAAAGTCATCAGTCAACGCGGTCCGACTTCAGTTGCCCGCTTCCATGCGGGTCCACCCCACCTTCCACGTCTCCAAGGTCAAGCCGGTCCATGAAAGTCCCCTGGTCCCTGCAGCTCCGGCGCCTCCTCCTCCCGCGCCTCTCGTAGATGGCGGTCCTGTCTTCACCGTCCGGCGGCTGCTCCGCTCTAGGCGAAGGGGTAGGGGTCTCAGTACCTCGTTGATTGGGAGGATATGGTCCAGAGGAGAGGACCTGGATCCCGGCCAGGAGGATAGTGGACCGGACCCTTATCACCTGACTTCCACCGACTACATCCTGATCAGCCTGCAATCCGTAGGGGGCCGTCCAAGAGGGGTTCCTAGCCGTCCGGCCCGCCCTGCTCCTGTCTCAGTGCCTGTCCTGTCTCCCGACCGTGACCCTCCAGCTCCTTCTGAGGATGAGGAGATTCACTCGGACCGCTCGGAGGAGTTCTGACCCGCCGCCTCTCCCCTCCACCCTCCCGGCATGATGTTGTTCTTGGGACTTCTGGGGCCGTCCCTTGGAGGGGGTCCTGTCATGAGCACTCTCTCTCCCTGGTAGCAACATTAATTGCATTCAATTATCTTCCACTCTGCTCACCTCCCCTCTCTCTCTACTCAGCCTAACTAGCTCCACCTGCCCTGCTCTGCTCTTGTTACCTGGCCAGCTGCACTGCATTTCCCACTCACCATCCTCACCTTGCCTCACTCTGTTCTAATTACTCTGCCAGCTGAACTGCATTTCCCCACTTCCTCTCCCAGTATATCAAGCCCTGTTTTTCAGCCAAGCCCTGTCAGATCGTCTTCAAACCCGGACCAGTAACCTGCCTGTCTGCGCTCTGACTCCTGTTTGTGATACCGATCCTTTCTTGACTGCCTCCTTGTTCTACTGCCCCGTCTATCCCAACCTGCCTTCTGGACCTCGACTACTCTCCGATCTTCAGCCCCTCCGGTAACTCGTTTCTGCCTTCTGTCTCTCACCACGATATTTGCCCAGCCCTGTTCTGTACTTCTGCCTGCCATTCATATTGCTGTTGTGTGTGTGTGTCCCCCAGGTCTCCGACCACCAGATGAGCGTGCCCAGACGTTTCACCACCCTCAGCCCGATACGCCGCTCCATCACTGGGGAACACACACACTAAGCACTTGGACTGGACACCCCCGGACATTTGGTGACCCCGGAGCACAGGTACCCACAGGAGGACCCTGTAAGACCCCTGACACCCCTGGGACTCCTCTTCCCGCCTGTAACCTTGAATAAAGAACTCTGAATTTGAACTTGCGCTCTTGGGTCCTCTTCTGTTCGTGACACTAAATAATCCTTATAATAACAATAACACTAAATAATCCTTATAATAACAATAACACTAAATAATCCTTATAATAACAATAACACTAAATAATCCTTATAATAACAATAACACTAAATAATCCTTATAATAACAATAACACTAAATCATCCTTATAATAACAATAACACTAAATAATCCTCATTAGAATAATATTAATAATTATAGCAAACAGTCTGAGACTGCAGTGGTAATGTCAGGTGTACGTGTGTTTCAACGGCTGAGTCCCAAACGGCAACCAACGTAGTGCACTAATTATATAGGGACTACACATAGAGGCCTGGTTAAAAGTAGTGCACTAATTATATAGGGACTACGCATAGAGGCCTGGTTAAAAGTAGTGCACTAATTATATAGGGACTACACATAGAGGCCTGGTTAAAAGTAGTGCACTAATTATATAGGGACTACACATAGAGGCCTGGTTAAAAGTAGTGCACTAATTATATAGGGACTACACATAGAGGCCTGGTTAAAAGTAGTGCACTAATTATATAGGGACTACGCATGAGGCCTGGTTAAAAGTAGTGCACTAATTATATAGGGACTACGCATAGAGGCCTGGTTAAAGTAGTGCACTAATTATATAGGGGACTACGCATAGAGGCCTGGTTAAAAAGTAGTGCACTAATTATATAGGGACTACGCATAGAGGCCTGGTTAAAAGTAGTGCACTAATTATATAGGGACTACGCATAGAGGCCTGGTTAAAAGTAGTGCACTAATTATATAGGGACTACGCATAGAGGCCTGGTTAAAAGTAGTGCACTAATTATATAGGGACTACGCATAGAGGCCTGGTTAAAAGTAGTGCACTAATTATATAGGGACTACGCATAGAGGCCTGGTTAAAAGTAGTGCACTAATTATATAGGGACTACGTATAGAGGCCTGGTTAAAAGTAGTGCACTAATTATATGGGACTACAGAGGCCTGGTTAAAAGTAGTGCACTAATTATATAGGGACTACGCATAGAGGCCTGGTTAAAAGTAGTGCACTAATTATATAGGGACTACGCATAGAGGCCTGGTTAAAAGTAGTGCACTAATTATATAGGGACTACGCATAGAGGCCTGGTTAAAAGTAGTGCACTAATTATATAGGGACTACGCATGAGGCCTGGTTAAAAGTAGTGCACTAATTATATAGGGACTACGCATAGAGGCCTGGTTAAAAGTAGTGCACTAATTATATAGGGACTACGCATGAGGCCTGGTTAAAAGTAGTGCACTAATTATATAGGGACTACGCATGAGGCCTGGTTAAAAGTAGTGCACTAATTATATAGGGACTACACATAGAGGCCTGGTTAAAAGTAGTGCACTAATTATATAGGGACTACGCATAGAGGCCTGGTTAAAAGTAGTGCACTAATTATATAGGGACTACGCATAGAGGCCTGGTTAAAGTAGTGCACTAATTATATAGGGACTACACATAGAGGCCTGGTTAAAAGTAGTGCACTAATTATATAGGGACTACGCATGAGGCCTGGTTAAAAGTAGTGCACTAATTATATAGGGACTACGCATAGAGGCCTGGTTAAAAGTAGTGCACTAATTATATAGGGACTACAGAGGCCTGGTTAAAAGTAGTGCACTAATTATATAGGGACTACACATAGAGGCCTGGTTAAAAGTAGTGCACTAATTATATAGGGACTATGCATAGAGGCCTGGTTAAAAGTAGTGCACTAATTATATAGGGACTACGCATAGAGGCCTGGTTAAAAGTAGTGCACTAATTATATAGGGACTACGCATAGAGGCCTGGTTAAAAGTAGTGCACTAATTATATAGGGACTATGCATAGAGGCCTGGTTAAAAGTAGTGCACTAATTATATAGGGACTACGCATAGAGGCCTGGTTAAAAGTAGTGCACTAATTATATAGGGACTACACATAGAGCCTGGTTAAAAGTAGTGCACTAATTATATAGGGACTACGCATAGAGGCCTGGTTTAAAGTAGTGCACTAATTATATAGGGACTACGCATAGAGGCCTGGTTAAAAGTA
Source organism: Coregonus clupeaformis (assembly GCF_020615455.1). NCBI lineage: Eukaryota > Metazoa > Chordata > Actinopteri > Salmoniformes > Salmonidae > Coregonus > Coregonus clupeaformis. The sequence goes on along the minus strand of NW_025537238.1, from coordinate 30,788 downwards.
GTGCACTAATTATATAGGGACTACACATAGAGGCCTGGTTAAAAGTAGTGCACTAATTATATAGGGACTACGCATAGAGGCCTGGTTAAAAAGTAGTGCACTAATTATATAGGGACTACGCATAGAGGCCTGGTTAAAGTAGTGCACTAATTATATGGGACTACAGAGGCCTGGTTAAAAGTAGTGCACTAATTATATAGGGACTACACATAGAGGCCTGGTTAAAAGTAGTGCACTAATTATATAGGGACTATGCATAGAGGCCTGGTTAAAAGTAGTGCACTAATTATATAGGGACTACGCATAGAGGCCTGGTTAAAAGTAGTGCACTAATTATATAGGGACTACACATAGAGGCCTGGTTAAAAGTAGTGCACTAATTATATAGGGACTACGCATAGAGGCCTGGTTAAAAGCAGTGCACTAATTATATAGGGACTACACATAGAGGCCTGGTTAAAAGCAGTGCACTAATTATATAGGGACTACGCATAGAGGCCTGGTTAAAAGCAGTGCACTATGTAGGGACTACGCATAGAGGCCTGGTTAAAAGTAGTGCACTATATAGGGACTACGCATAGAGGCCTGGTTAAAAGTAGTGCACTATGTAGGGAACGGGGTGCAATTCGGGACCCAGCCAAAGTGCAGGGACACACACTTAACCACAGATGAAGGAGCAGCTCAGCCACTCCAGACACTAACCTGAACCATTAGAGGTTACAACACCAAACTGATCTAGATCAATGTCCAGACACTAACCTGAACCATTAGAGGTTACAACACCAAACTGATCTAGATCAATGTCCAGACACTAACCTGAACCATTAGAGGTCACAACACCAAACTGATCTAGATCAATGTCCAGACACTAACCTGAACCATTAGAGGTTACAACACCAAACTGATCTAGATCAATGTCCAGACACTAACCTGAACCATTAGAGGTTACAACACCAAACTGATCTAGATCAATGTCCAGACACTAACCTGAACCATTAGAGGTTACAACACCAAACTGATCTAGATCAATGTCCAGACACTAACCTGAACCATTAGAGGTTACAACACCAAACTGATCTAGATCAATGTCCAGACACTAACCTGAACCATTAGAGGTTACAACACCAAACTGATCTAGATCAATGTCCAGACACTAACCTGAACCATTAGAGGTTACAACACCAAACTGATCTAGATCAATGTCCAGACACTAACCTGAACCATTAGAGGTTACAACACCAAACTGATCTAGATCAATGTCCAGACACTAACCTGAACCATTAGAGGTTACAACACCAAACTGATCTAGATCAATGTCCAGACACTAACCTGAACCATTAGAGGTTACAACACCAAACTGATCTAGATCAATGTCCAGACACTAACCTGAACCATTAGAGGTTACAACACCAAACTGATCTAGATCAATGTCCAGACACTAACCTGAACCATTAGAGGTTACAACACCAAACTGATCTAGATCAATGTCCAGACACTAACCTGAACCATTAGAGGTTACAACACCAAACTGATCTAGATCAATGTCCAGACACTAACCTGAACCATTAGAGGTTACAACACCAAACTGATCTAGATCAATGTCCAGACACTAACCTGAACCATTAGAGGTTACAACACCAAACTGATCTAGATCAATGTCCAGACACTAACCTGAACCATTAGAGGTTACAACACCAAACTGATCTAGATCAATGTCCAGACACTAACCTGAACCATTAGAGGTTACAACACCAAACTGATCTAGATCAATGTCCAGACACTAACCTGAACCATTAGAGGTTACAACACCAAACTGATCTAGATCAATGTCCAGACACTAACCTGAACCATTAGAGGTTACAACACCAAACTGATCTAGATCAATGTCCAGACACTAACCTGAACCATTAGAGGTTACAACACCAAACTGATCTAGATCAATGTCCAGACACTAACCTGAACCATTAGAGGTTACAACACCAAACTGATCTAGATCAATGTCTAATAGTAACAGTAATACTACTACTACTAATAATAATAATAATAATAATCATAATAGTAATACTACTAATAATAATAATCATAATAATCATAGTAATAATCATAATAGTAATAATCATAATCATCATAGTAATAATCATAGTAATAATCATAATAGTAATAATCATAATCATAATCATCATAATAATAATCATAGTAATAATCATAATAGTAATAATCATAATCATAATCATAATCATCATAATAATAATCATAGTAATAATCGTAATAGTAATAATCATAATAGTAATAATAATAATAGTAATAATCATAATAGTAATAATCATAATAGTAATAATCGTAATAGTAATAATCATAATAGTAATAATCATAATAGTAATAATCGTAATAGTAATACTAATAATAGTAATAATCGTAATAGTAATAATCATACTAGTAGTAATAGTATTAATAATGGCTGTAGTAGGATAATACCTTCACTAGTCTGGAATGTAATAGTAGTCCAATCAGGAGAAACACCTCCACCGTCTGTGGCTTCCAGGCTACTCTACACGCTTTCTACACTGGAGGGTTCCGTAACTAGACGACGTCGCCACCCGTCTCCAGCTTCAGGACACTGACAGACAGACAGACAGTTAAAGACGCGTCGCTGTACGGTCATTTAGGCTGTTCCAAATGGTACCTTATTGCCCATAGTGCACTGTGTTTGACCAGGGCTCTGTATGTAGGGAACAGGGTGCCATTTGGGACAGCCTTAAAAACGGACTCTTCCATCTAGAGAACCAGTGATTTACATCATGTCTGTCCAGGACACATAAACCAGTGATTTACATCATGTCTGACCAGGACACATAAACCAGTGATTTACATAATGTCTGTCCAGGACACATAAACCAGTGATTTACATAATGTCTGACCAGGACACATAAACCAGTGATTTACATCATGTCTGACCAGGGCACATAAACCCAAACCAGGGAAAGAATGAATAAGAAAATAAAGCGTGAAATAACAGTTTCTATGGTTCTATTCTCATCTCTCCATGTTTCCATGGTTCTATTCTCATCTCTCCATGTTTCCATGGTTCTATTCTCATCTCTCCATGTTTCCATGGTTCTATTCTCATCTCTCCATTCCTCCGTTCTTGACATCACTTCTTCACTAGGCCACTCCTTTCTTCAACTTCCTGTGACGTCATCACCCCTCGCCCCCCCAGGCCTCCGTGTGTCATCTGGATGTCTTCATCTGATCGGCTGCTGGCGTGTAGAGGTACCGGTAGATGGCGTAGTAGTGGACGCCCGCTCCCATGGCAACGAACAGGTGCCAGATGGCATGGGCGAATGGGACGAGGCCATCGCTCTTGAAGAACACCATGCCCAGACAGTAACAGGCTCCGCCCACTAACAACTCACACAGCCCCTCGCGGTCCGGCTACAGGGGGACAATAAGGGTTAAAGGTTAAAGGACAAGTTCACCCAAATTACATTCGTACTCTGATCCATCACACTTCTCTGTTTGTTTAGTCTGCCGTCGTTCTGTTTTGACTACTGTTTCTTGTTTAGTCTGCCGTCGTTCTGTTTTGACTACTGTTTCTTGTTTAGTCTGCCGTCGTTCTGTTTTGACTACTGTTTCTTGTTTAGTCTGCCGTCGTTCTGTTTTGACTACTGTTTCTTGTTTAGTCTGCCGTCGTTCTGTTTTGACTACTGTTTCTTGTTTAGTCTGCCCTCGTTCTGTTTTGACTACTGTTTCTTGTTTAGTGTCTGCCGTCGTTCTGTTTTGACTACTGTTTCTTGTTTAGTCTGCCGTCGTTCTGTTTTGACTACTGTTTCTTGTTTAGTCTGCCCTCGTTCTGTTTTGACTACTGTTTCTTGTTTAGTCTGCCCTCGTTCTGTTTTGACTACTGTTTCTTGTTTAGTCTGCCCTCGTTCTGTTTTGACTACTGTTTCTTGTTTAGTCTGCCGTCGTTCTGTTTTGACTACTGTTTCTTGTTTAGTCTGCTGTCGTTCTGTTTTGACTACTGTTTCTTGTTTAGTCTGCCGTCGTTCTGTTTTGACTACCGTTTCTTGTTTAGTCTGCCGTCGTTCTGTTTTGACTACCGTTTCTTGTTTAGTCTGCCGTCGTTCTGTTTTGACTACTGTTTCTTGTTTAGTCTGCCGTCGTTCTGTTTTGACTACTGTTTCTTGTTTAGTCTGCCATCGTTCTGTTTTGACTACTGTTTCTTGTTTAGTCTGCCGTCGTTCTGTTTTGACTACCGTTTCTTGTTTAGTCTGCCGTCGTTCTGTTTTGACTACTGTTTCTTGTTTAGTCTGCCGTCGTTCTGTTTTGACTACTGTTTCTTGTTTAGTCTGCCCGTCATTCTGTTTTGACTACTGTTTCTTGTTTAGTCTGCCCTCGTTCTGTTTTGACTACGGTTTCTTGTTTAGTCTGCCGTCGTTCTGTTTTGACTACTGTTTCTTGTTTAGTCTGCCCTCGATCTGTTTTGACTACTGTTTCTTGTTTAGTCTGCCGTCGTTCTGTTTTGACTACTGTTTCTTGTTTAGTCTGCCGTCGTTCTGTTTTGACTACTGTTTCTTGTTTAGTCTGCCATCGTTCTGTTTTGACTACTGTTTCTTGTTTAGTCTGCCGTCGTTCTGTTTTGACTACCGTTTCTTGTTTAGTCTGCCGTCGTTCTGTTTTGACTACTGTTTCTTGTTTAGTCTGCCGTCGTTCTGTTTTGACTACTGTTTCTTGTTTAGTCTGCCGTCATTCTGTTTTGACTACTGTTTCTTGTTTAGTCTGCCCTCGTTCTGTTTTGACTACGGTTTCTTGTTTAGTCTGCCGTCGTTCTGTTTTGACTACTGTTTCTTGTTTAGTCTGCCCTCGATCTGTTTTGACTACTGTTTCTTGTTTAGTCTGCCGTCGTTCTGTTTTGACTACTGTTTCTTGTTTAGTCTGCTGTCGTTCTGTTTTGACTACTGTTTCTTGTTTAGTCTGCCCTCGTTCTGTTTTGACTACTGTTTCTTGTTTAGTCTGCCCTCGTTCTGTTTTGACTACTGTTTCTTGTTTAGTCTGCCGTCGTTCTGTTTTTGACTACTGTTTCTTGTTTAGTCTGCCCTCGTTCTGTTTTGACTACTGTTTCTTGTTTAGTCTGCCGTCGTTCTGTTTTGACTACTGTTTCTTGTTTAGTCTGCCCTCGTTCTGTTTTGACTACTGTTTCTTGTTTAGTCTGCCCTCGTTCTGTTTTGACTACTGTTTCTTGTTTAGTCTGCCCTCGTTCTGTTTTGACTACTGTTTCTTGTTTAGTCTGCCGTCGTTCTGTTTTGACTACTGTTTCTTGTTTAGTCTGCCCTCGTTCTGTTTTGACTACTGTTTCTTGTTTAGTCTGCCCTCGTTCTGTTTTGACTACTGTTTCTTGTTTAGTCTGCCCTCGTTCTGTTTTGACTACTGTTTCTTGTTTAGTCTGCCCTCGTTCTGTTTTGACTACTGTTTCTTGTTTAGTCTGCCCTCGTTCTGTTTTGACTACCGTTTCATTTCTCCAATTGTAAAGAGAGCGACTTTGGGTCCTTAAAGTTCTACACAAGTCCCATGTGTTATTGTGGTTATAACACACTGGTTCTCACCCAGTAAGCAGTCTATGGACAAGAGACAGCATTCCTTGCTTTGGTTTTGTTTAGCTGGCCACAGTCTTAAAATGCTAACTTTTTAACATTTGTGCCCCAAAACCAATGCAAGTCAATATCCCCGATATTAGCATTTTTTGGCGTTTGATGTCTAAATGTGTCTCACCATGGTCAGGATGACCAAGGCAGGGAACACTCCCATCACTGTATAACAGATCAGTTCCATCAGCTTATACCTGGAGAGAGAGACAGAGAGAAAGGAAGAGAGAGAGAGAGCGACAGAGAGAGAGCGACAGAGAGAGAGCGACAGAGAGAGAGCGACAGAGAGAGAGCGACAGAGAGAGAGCGACAGAGAGAGAGCGACAGAGAGAGAGCGATAGAGAGAGAGTGACAGAGAGAGACAGAGACAGAGAGAGCGAGGAGGGTAGATATAGGACAGAAACATAGTTAGGATTTAGGGTCTCACAAGGGTCAGGGGTTAAAGGTCAGGGTGGGGTAATGTGACCTCTAACCTCTTGTGAAAGAAGACACCCACCCACCCACACGTTACCTCTCGTGGAAGAAGAAGACGTATGTGGTTCCGACAGAGGCCATCACCCAGACCAACCACCTCATGTGACAGGCCCAGGGTCCTAGCTCCCGCAGGTTCAACCTGGATAATATTATGTTACATATTACATCATACAATTTAAACAGACTTCACACAAAACAAGGTCATCATATTCACAAGTTCAGCAGACTGATCTCTGCTCTAGGCCAGACTAGTGAAGTAGACTGCAGCTCACGCCTGGTATCACAGATATAGAGACAGTAGTGTAGTCTAGTTATAGAGACAGTAGTGGTTATAGAGACAGTAGTGTAGTCTAGTTATAGAGACAGTAGTGGTTATAGAGACAGTAGTGTAGTCTAGTTATAGAGACAGTAGTGTAGTCTAGTTATAGAGACAGTAGTGGTTATAGAGACAGTAGTGTAGTCTAGTTATAGAGACAGTAGTGTAGTCTAGTTATAGAGACAGTAGTGGTTATAGAGACAGTAGTGTAGTCTAGTTATAGGGTGTGAAGAAGTGGTAGTCTAGTTATAGAGACAGTAGTGTAGTCTAGTTATAGAGACAGTAGTGTAGTCTAGTTATAGAGACAGTAGTGAGTTATAGAGACAGTAGTACGTCTAGTTATAGAGACAGTAGTGGTTATAGAGACAGTAGTGTAGTCTAGTTATAGAGACAGTAGTGTAGTCTAGTTATAGAGACAGTAGTGTAGTCTAGTTATAGAGACAGTAGTGTAGTCTAGTTATAGAGACAGTAGTGTAGTCTAGTTATAGAGACAGTAGTGTAGTCTAGTTATAGAGACAGTAGTGTAGTCTAGTTATAGAGACAGTAGTGTAGTCTAGTTATAGAGACAGTAGTGTAGTCTAGTTATAGAGACAGTAGTGTGGTCTAGATAGAGACAGTAGTGTAGTTATAGAGACAGTAGTGTTTAGTTATAGAGACAGTAGTGTAGTCTAGTTATAGAGACAGTAGTGTAGTCTAGTTATAGAGACAGTAGTGTAGTCTAGTTATAGAACAGTAGTGGTTATAGAGACAGTAGTGTAGTCTAGTTATAGAGACAGTAGTGTGTTATAGAGACAGTAGTGTAGTCTAGTTATAGAGACAGTAATGTAGTCTAGTTATAGAGACAGTAGTGGTTATAGAGACAGTAGTGTAGTCTAGTTATAGAGACAGTAGTGTATAGTTATAGAGACAGTAGTGGTTATAGAGACAGTAGTGTGGTCTAGTTATAGAGACAGTAGTGTAGTCTAGTTATAGAGACAGTAGTGTAGTCTAGTTATAGAGACAGTAGTGTAGTCTAGTTATAGAGACAGTAGTGTAGTCTAGTTATAGAGACAGTAGTGGTTATAGAGACAGTAGTGTAGTCTAGTTATAGAGACAGTAGTGGTTATAGAGACAGTAGTGGTTATAGAGACAGTAGTGTAGTCTAGTTATAGAGACAGTAGTGGTTATAGAGACAGTAGTGTAGTCTAGTTATAGAGACAGTAGTGTAGTCTAGTTATAGAGACAGTAGTGTAGTCTAGTTATAGAGACAGTAGTGTAGTCTAGTTATAGAGACAGTAGTGTAGTCTAGTTATAGAGACAGTAGTGTAGTCTAGTTATAGAGACAGTAGTGTAGTCTAGTTATAGAGACAGTAGTGTGGTCTAGTTATAGAGACAGTAGTGGTTATAGAGACAGTAGTGTAGTCTAGTTATAGAGACAGTAGTGTAGTCTAGTTATAGAGACAGTAGTGTAGTCTAGTTATAGAGACAGTAGTGTAGTCTTGTTATAGAGAGACAGTAGTGTAGTCTAGTTATAGAGACAGTAGTGCGTTATAGAGACAGTAGTGTAGTCTAGTTATAGAGACAGTAATGTAGTCTAGTTATAGAGACAGTAGTGGTTATAGAGACAGTAGTGTAGTCTAGTTATAGAGACAGTAATGTAGTCTAGTTATAGAGACAGTAGTGGTTATAGAGACAGTAGTGTAGTCTAGTTATAGAGACAGTAGTGTAGTCTAGTTATAGAGACAGTAGTGTAGTCTAGTTATAGAGACAGTAGTGTAGTCTAGTTATAGAGACAGTAGTGTGGTCTAGTTATCAGAGACAGTAGTGGGTTATAGAGACAGTAGTGTAGTCTAGTTATAGAGACAGTAGTGTAGTCTAGTTATAGAGACAGTAGTGTAGTCTAGTTATAGAGACAGTAGTGTAGTCTTGTTATAGAGACAGTAGTGTAGTCTAGTTATAGAGACAGTAGTGGTTATAGAGACAGTAGTGTAGTCTAGTTATAGAGACAGTAGTGTAGTCTAGTTATAGAGACAGTAGTGGTTATAGAGACAGTAGTGTAGTCTAGTTATAGAGACAGTAGTGTAGTCTAGTTATAGAGACAGTAGTGGTTATAGAGACAGTAGTGTAGTCTAGTTATAGAGACAGTAGTGTAGTCTAGTTATAGAGACAGTAGTGTAGTCTAGTTATAGAGACAGTAGTGGTTATAGAGACAGTAGTGTAGTCTAGTTATAGAGAGACAGTAGTGTAGTCTAGTTATAGAGACAGTAGTGTAGTCTAGTTATAGAGACAGTAGTGTAGTCTAGTTATAGAGACAGTAGTGTAGTCTAGTTATAGAGACAGTAGTGTAGTCTAGTTATATAGACAGTAGTGGTTATAGAGACAGTAGTGTAGTCTAGTTATACAGACAGTAGTGTAGTCTAGTTATAGAGACAGTAGTGGTTATAGAGACAGTAGTGTAGTCTAGTTATAGAGACAGTAGTGTAGTCTAGTTATAGAGACAGTAGTGTAGTCTAGTTATAGAGACAGTAGTGGTTATAGAGACAGTAGTGTAGTCTAGTTATAGAGACAGTAGTGTAGTCTAGTTATAGAGACAGTAGTGTAGTCTAGTTATAGAGACAGTAGTGTAGTCTAGTTATAGAGACAGTAGTGTAGTCTAGTTATAGAGACAGTAGTGTAGTCTAGTTATAGAGACAGTAGTGTAGTCTAGTTATAGAGACAGTAGTGTAGTCTAGTTATAGAGACAGTAGTGGATCTAGTTATAGAGACAGTAGTGTAGTCTAGTTATAGAGACAGTAGTGGTTATAGAGACAGTAGTGGTTATAGAGACAGTAGTGTAGTCCAGTTATAGAGACAGTAGTGGTTATAGAGACAGTAGTGTAGTCTAGTTATAGAGACAGTAGTGTTCTAGTTATAGAGACAGTAGTGTAGTCTAGTTATAGAGACAGTAGTGTAGTCTAGTTATAGAGACAGTAGTGTAGTCTAGTTATATAGACAGTAGTGGTTATAGAGACAGTAGTGTAGTCTAGTTATAGCAGACAGTAGTGTAGTCTAGTTATAGAGACAGTAGTGGTTATAGAGACAGTAGTGTAGTCTAGTTATAGAGACAGTAGTGTAGTCTAGTTATAGAGACAGTAGTGTAGTCTAGTTATAGAGACAGTAGTGTCGTCTAGTTATAGAGACAGTAGTGTAGTCTAGTTATAGAGACAGTAGTGTAGTCTAGTTATAGAGACAGTAGTGGTTATAGAGACAGTAGTGTAGTCTAGTTATAGAGACAGTAGTGGTTATAGAGACAGTAGTGGTTATAGAACAGTAGTGTGTTATAGAGACAGTAGTGTTAGTTATAGAGACAGTAGTGTAGTCTAGTTATAGAGACAGTAGTGGTTATAGAGACAGTAGTGTAGTCTAGTTATAGAGACAGTAGTGGTTATAGAGACAGTAGTGTAGTCTAGTTATAGAGACAGTAGTGTCGTTATAGAGACAGTAGTGTAGTCTAGTTATAGAGAACAGTAGTGGTTATAGAGACAGTAGTGTAGTCTAGTTATAGAGACAGTAGTGTTTAGTTATAGAGACAGTAGTGTAGTCTAGTTATAGAGACAGTAGTGGTTATAGAGACAGTAGTGTAGTCTAGTTATAGAGACAGTAGTGTAGTCTAGTTATAGAGACAGTAGTGGTTATAGAGACAGTAGTGGTTATAGAGACAGTAGTGTAGTCTAGTTATAGAGACAGTAGTGTAGTCTAGTTATAGAGACAGTAGTGGTTATAGAGACAGTAGTGTAGTCTAGTTATAGAGACAGTAGTGTAGTCTAGTTATAGAGACAGTAGTGTAGTCTAGTTATAGAGACAGTAGTGGTTATAGAGACAGTAGTGTAGTCTAGTTATAGAGACAGTAGTGTAGTCTAGTTATAGAGACAGTAGTGTAGTCTAGTTATAGAGACAGTAGTGTAGTCTAGTTATAGAGACAGTAGTGTAGTCTAGTTATAGAGACAGTAGTGTAGTCTAGTTATAGAGACAGTAGTGGTTATAGAGACAGTAGTGTGGTCTAGTTATAGAGACAGTAGTGTAGTCTAGTTTATAGAGACAGTAGTGTAGTCTAGTTATAGAGACAGTAGTGTAGTCTAGTTATAGAGACAGTAGTGGTTATAGAGACAGTAGTGTAGTCTAGTTATAGAGACAGTAGTGTATCTAGTTATAGAGACAGTAGTGTAGTCTAGTTATAGAGACAGTAGTGGTTATAGAGACAGTAGTGTAGTCTAGTTATAGAGACAGTAGTGGTTATAGAGACAGTAGTGTAGTCTAGTTATAGAGACAGTAAGTGTAGTCTAGTTATAGAGACAGTAATGGTTATAGAGACAGTAGTGGTTATAGAGACAGTAGTGGTTATAGAGACAGTAGTGTAGTCTAGTTATAGAGACAGTAGTGTAGTCTAGTTATAGAGACAGTAGTGGTTAGTAGAGACAGTAGTGTAGTCTAGTTATAGAGACAGTAGTGTAGTCTAGTTATAGAGACAGTAGTGTAGTCTAGTTATAGAGACAGTAGTGTAGTCTGGTTATAGAGACAGTAGTGGTTATAGAGACAGTAGTGTAGTCTAGTTATAGAGACAGTAGTGTAGTCTAGTTATAGAGACAGTAGTGTAGTCTAGTTATAGAGACAGTAGTGTAGTCTTGTTATAGAGACAGTAGTGTAGTCTAGTTATAGAGACAGTAGTGGTTATAGAGACAGTAGTGTAGTCTAGTTATAGAGACAGTAGTGTAGTCTAGTTATAGAGACAGTAGTGGTTATAGAGACAGTAGTGTAGTCTAGTTATAGAGACAGTAGTGTAGTCTAGTTATAGAGACAGTAGTGGTTATAGAGACAGTAGTGTAGTCTAGTTATAGAGACAGTAGTGTAGTCTAGTTATAGAGACAGTAGTGTAGTCTAGTTATAGAGACAGTAGTGGTTATGGCGTAGTGTAGTCTAGTTATAGAGACAGTAGTGTAGTCTAGTTATAGAGACAGTAGTGTAGTCTAGTTATAGAGACAGTAGTGTAGTCTAGTTATAGAGACAGTAGTGTAGTCTAGTTATAGAGACAGTAGTGTATAGTTATATAGACAGTAGTGGTTATAGAGACAGTAGTGTAGTCTAGTTATACAGACAGTAGTGTAGTCTAGTTATAGAGACAGTAGTGGTTATAGAGACAGTAGTGTAGTCTAGTTATAGAGACAGTAGTGTAGTCTAGTTATAGAGACAGTAGTGTTCTAGTTATAGAGACAGTAGTGTAGTCTAGTTATAGAGACAGTAGTGGTTATAGAGACAGTAGTGTAGTCTAGTTATAGAGACAGTAGTGTAGTCTAGTTATAGAGACAGTAGTGTAGTCTAGTTATAGAGACAGTAGTGTAGTCTAGTTATAGAGACAGTAGTGTAGTCTAGTTATAGAGACAGTAGTGGTTATAGAGACAGTAGTGTAGTCTAGTTATAGAGACAGTAGTGTAGTCTAGTTATAGAGACAGTAGTGTAGTCTAGTTATAGAGACAGTAGTGTAGTCTAGTTATAGAGACAGTAGTGTAGTCTAGTTATAGAGACAGTAGTGTAGTCTAGTTATAGAGACAGTAGTGTAGTCTAGTTATAGAGACAGTAGTGTAGTCTAGTTATAGAGACAGTAGTGTAGTCTAGTTATAGAGACAGTAGTGTAGTCTAGTTATAGAGACAGTAGTGGTTATAGAGACAGTAGTGGTTATAGAGACAGTAGTGTAGTCTAGTTATAGAGACAGTAGTGGTTATAGAGACAGTAGTGTAGTCTAGTTATAGAGACAGTAGTGTAGTCTAGTTATAGAGACAGTAGTGTAGTCTAGTTATAGAGACAGTAGTGTAGTCTAGTTATAGAGACAGTAGTGTAGTCTAGTTATATAGACAGTAGTGGTTATAGAGACAGTAGTGTAGTCTAGTTATAGAGACAGTAGTGTAGTCTAGTTATAGAGACAGTAGTGGTTATAGAGACAGTAGTGTAGTCTAGTTATAGAGACAGTAGTGTAGTCTAGTTATAGAGACAGTAGTGTAGTCTAGTTATAGAGACAGTAGTGTCGTCTAGTTATAGAGACAGTAGTGTAGTCTAGTTATAGAGACAGTAGTGTAGTCTAGTTATAGAGACAGTAGTGTTGTTATAGAGACAGTAGTGTAGTCTAGTTATAGAGACAGTAGTGGTTATAGAGACAGTAGTGGTTATAGAGACAGTAGTGGTTATAGAGACAGTAGTGTAGTCTAGTTATAGAGACAGTAGTGTAGTCTAGTTATAGAGACAGTAGTGGTTATAGAGACAGTAGTGTAGTCTAGTTATAGAGACAGTAGTGGTTATAGAGACAGTAGTGTAGTCTAGTTATAGAGACAGTAGTGGTTATAGAGACAGTAGTGTAGTCTAGTTATAGAGACAGTAGTGGTTATAGAGACAGTAGTGTAGTCTAGTTATAGAGACAGTAGTGTAGTCTAGTTATAGAGACAGTAGTGTAGTCTAGTTATAGAGACAGTAGTGGTTATAGAGACAGTAGTGTAGTCTAGTTATAGAGACAGTAGTGTAGTCTAATTATAGAGACAGTAGTGGTTATAGAGACAGTAGTGGTTATAGAGACAGTAGTGTAGTCTAGTTATAGAGACAGTAGTGTAGTCTAGTTATAGAGACAGTAGTGGTTATAGAGACAGTAGTGTAGTCTAGTTATAGAGACAGTAGTGTAGTCTAGTTATAGAGACAGTAGTGTAGTCTAGTTATAGAGACAGTAGTGGTTATAGAGACAGTAGTGTAGTCTAGTTATAGAGACAGTAGTGTAGTCTAGTTATAGAGACAGTAGTGTAGTCTAGTTATAGAGACAGTAGTGTAGTCTAGTTATAGAGACAGTAGTGTAGTCTAGTTATAGAGACAGTAGTGTAGTCTAGTTATAGAGACAGTAGTGGTTATAGAGACAGTAGTGTAGTCTAGTTATAGAGACAGTAGTGTAGTCTAGTTATAGAGACAGTAGTGTAGTCTAGTTATAGAGACAGTAGTGTAGTCTAGTTATAGAGACAGTAGTGGTTATAGAGACAGTAGTGTAGTCTAGTTATAGAGACAGTAGTGTAGTCTAGTTATAGAGACAGTAGTGTAGTCTAGTTATAGAGACAGTAGTGGTTATAGAGACAGTAGTGTAGTCTAGTTATAGAGACAGTAGTGGTTATAGAGACAGTAGTGTAGTCTAGTTATAGAGACAGTAGTGTAGTCTAGTTATAGAGACAGTAATGGTTATAGAGACAGTAGTGGTTATAGAGACAGTAGTGGTTATAGAGACAGTAGTGTAGTCTAGTTATAGAGACAGTAGTGTAGTCTAGTTATAGAGACAGTAGTGGTTATAGAGACAGTAGTGTAGTCTAGTTATAGAGACAGTAGTGTAGTCTAGTTATAGAGACAGTAGTGTAGTCTAGTTATAGAGACAGTAGTGTAGTCTAGTTATAGAGACAGTAGTGGTTATAGAGACAGTAAGTGTAGTCTAGTTATAGAGACAGTAGTGTAGTCTAGTTATAGAGACAGTAGTGTAGTCTAGTTATAGAGACAGTAGTGTAGTCTTGTTATAGAGACAGTAGTGTAGTCTAGTTATAGAGACAGTAGTGGTTATAGAGACAGTAGTGTAGTCTAGTTATAGAGACAGTAGTGTAGTCTAGTTATAGAGACAGTAGTGGTTATAGAGACAGTAGTGTAGTCTAGTTATAGAGACAGTAGTGTAGTCTAGTTATAGAGACAGTAGTGGTTATAGAGACAGTAGTGTAGTCTAGTTATAGAGACAGTAGTGTAGTCTAGTTATAGAGACAGTAGTGTAGTCTAGTTATAGAGACAGTAGTGGTTATAGAGACAGTAGTGTAGTCTAGTTATAGAGACAGTAGTGTAGTCTAGTTATAGAGACAGTAGTGTAGTCTAGTTATAGAGACAGTAGTGTAGTCTAGTTATAGAGACAGTAGTGTAGTCTAGTTATAGAGACAGTAGTGTAGTCTAGTTATATAGACAGTAGTGGTTATAGAGACAGTAGTGTAGTCTAGTTATACGAGACAGTAGTGTAGTCTAGTTATAGAGACAGTAGTGGTTATAGAGACAGTAGTGTAGTCTAGTTATAGAGACAGTAGTGTAGTCTGGTTATAGAGACAGTAGTGTAGTCTAGTTATAGAGACAGTAGTGTAGTCTAGTTATAGAGACAGTAGTGGTTATAGAGACAGTAGTGTAGTCTAGTTATAGAGACAGTAGTGTAGTCTAGTTATAGAGACAGTAGTGTAGTCTAGTTATAGAGACAGTAGTGTAGTCTAGTTATAGAGACAGTAGTGTAGTCTAGTTATAGAGACAGTAGTGTAGTCTAGTTATAGAGACAGTAGTGTAGTCTAGTTATAGAGACAGTAGTGTAGTCTAGTTATAGAGACAGTAGTGTAGTCTAGTTATAGAGACAGTAGTGTAGTCTAGTTATAGAGACAGTAGTGGTTATAGAGACAGTAGTGGTTATAGAGACAGTAGTGTGGTCTAGTTATAGAGACAGTAGTGGTTATAGAGACAGTAGTGTAGTCTAGTTATAGAGACAGTAGTGTAGTCTAGTTATAGAGACAGTAGTGTAGTCTAGTTATAGAGACAGTAGTGTAGTCTAGTTATAGAGACAGTAGTGTAGTCTAGTTATAGAGACAGTAGTGTAGTCTAGTTATAGAGACAGTAGTGTAGTCTAGTTATAGAGACAGTAGTGGCTAGTTATAGAGACAGTAGTGTAGTCTAGTTATAGAGACAGTAGTGTAGTCTTGTTATAGAGACAGTAGTGTAGTCTAGTTATAGAGACAGTAGTGGTTATAGAGACAGTAGTGTAGTCTAGTTATAGAGACAGTAATGTAGTCTAGTTATAGAGACAGTAGTGGTTATAGAGACAGTAGTGTAGTCTAGTTATAGAGACAGTAGTGTAGTCTAGTTATAGAGACAGTAGTGGTTATAGAGACAGTAGTGTAGTCTAGTTATAGAGACAGTAGTGTAGTCTAGTTATAGAGACAGTAGTGTAGTCTAGTTATAGAGACAGTAGTGTAGTCTAGTTATAGAGACAGTAGTGTAGTCTAGTTATAGAGACAGTAGTGGTTATAGAGACAGTAGTGTAGTCTAGTTATAGAGACAGTAGTGTAGTCTAGTTATAGAGACAGTAGTGTAGTCTAGTTATAGAGACAGTAGTGTAGTCTTGTTATAGAGACAGTAGTGTAGTCTAGTTATAGAGACAGTAGTGGTTATAGAGACAGTAGTGTAGTCTAGTTATAGAGACAGTAGTGTAGTCTAGTTATAGAGACAGTAGTGGTTATAGAGACAGTAGTGTAGTCTAGTTATAGAGACAGTAGTGTAGTCTAGTTATAGAGACAGTAGTGTATGTTATAGAGACAGTAGTGTAGTCTAGTTATAGAGACAGTAGTGTAATCTAGTTATAGAGACAGTAGTGTAGTCTAGTTATAGAGACAGTAGTGTAGTCTAGTTATAGAGACAGTAGTGGTTATAGAGACAGTAGTGTAGTCTAGTTATAGAGACAGTAGTGTAGTCTAGTTATAGAGACAGTAGTGTAGTCTAGTTATAGAGACAGTAGTGTAGTCTAGTTATAGAGACAGTAGTGTAGTCTAGTTATATAGACAGTAGTGGTTATAGAGACAGTAGTGTAGTCTAGTTATACAGACAGTAGTGTAGTCTAGTTATAGAGACAGTAGTGGTTATAGAGACAGTAGTGTAGTCTAGTTATAGAGACAGTAGTGTAGTCTAGTTATAGAGACAGTAGTGTAGTCTAGTTATAGAGACAGTAGTGTCGTCTAGTTATAGAGACAGTAGTGTAGTCTAGTTATAGAGACAGTAGTGTAGTCTAGTTATAGAGACAGTAGTGGTTATAGAGACAGTAGTGTAGTCTAGTTATAGAGACAGTAGTGGTTATAGAGACAGTAGTGGTTATAGAGACAGTAGTGGTTATAGAGACAGTAGTGTAGTCTAGTTATAGAGACAGTAGTGTAGTCTAGTTATAGAGACAGTAGTGGTTATAGAGACAGTAGTGTAGTCTAGTTATAGAGACAGTAGTGGTTATAGAGACAGTAGTGTAGTCTAGTTATAGAGACAGTAGTGGTTATAGAGACAGTAGTGTAGTCTAGTTATAGAGACAGTAGTGGTTATAGAGACAGTAGTGTAGTCTAGTTATAGAGACAGTAGTGTAGTCTAGTTATAGAGCCAGTAGTGTAGTCTAGTTATAGAGACAGTAGTGGTTATAGAGACAGTAGTGTAGTCTAGTTATAGAGACAGTAGTGTAGTCTAGTTATAGAGACAGTAGTGTAGTCTAGTTATAGAGACAGTAGTGTAGTCTAGTTATAGAGACAGTAGTGTAGTCTAGTTATAGAGACAGTAGTGTAGTCTAGTTATAGAGACAGTAGTGGTTATAGAGACAGTAGTGTAGTCTAGTTATAGAGACAGTAGTGTAGTCTAGTTATAGAGACAGTAGTGTAGTCTAGTTATAGAGACAGTAGTGTAGTCTAGTTATAGAGACAGTAGTGGTTATAGAGACAGTAGTGTAGTCTAGTTATAGAGACAGTAGTGTAGTCTAGTTATAGAGACAGTAGTGTAGTCTAGTTATAGAGACAGTAGTGTAGTCTAGTTATAGAGACAGTAGTGGTTATAGAGACAGTAGTGTAGTCTAGTTATAGAGACAGTAGTGTAGTCTAGTTATAGAGACAGTAGTGTAGTCTAGTTATAGAGACAGTAGTGGTTATAGAGACAGTAGTGTAGTCTAGTTATAGAGACAGTAGTGGTTATAGAGACAGTAGTGTAGTCTAGTTATAGAGACAGTAGTGTAGTCTAGTTATAGAGACAGTAATGGTTATAGAGACAGTAGTGGTTATAGAGACAGTAGTGGTTATAGAGACAGTAGTGTAGTCTAGTTATAGAGACAGTAGTGTAGTCTAGTTATAGAGACAGTAGTGTAGTCTAGTTATAGAGACAGTAGTGTAGTCTATTTATAGAGACAGTAGTGTAGTCTAGTTATAGAGACAGTAGTGGTTATAGAGACAGTAGTGGTTATAGAGACAGTAGTGTAGTCTAGTTATAGAGACAGTAGTGTAGTCTAGTTATAGAGACAGTAGTGTAGTCTAGTTATAGAGACAGTAGTGTAGTCTAGTTATAGAGACAGTAGTGTAGTCTAGTTATAGAGACAGTAGTGGTTATAGAGACAGTAGTGGTTATAGAGACAGTAGTGGTTATAGAGACAGTAGTGGTTATAGAGACAGTAGTGTAGTCTAGTTATAGAGACAGTAGTGTAGTCTAGTTATAGAGACAGTAGTGTAGTCTAGTTATAGAGACAGTAGTGGTTATAGAGACAGTAGTGGTTATAGAGACAGTAGTGTAGTCTAGTTATAGAGACAGTAGTGTAGTCTAGTTATAGAGACAGTAGTGGTTATAGAGACAGTAGTGTAGTCTAGTTATAGAGACAGTAGTGTAGTCTAGTTATAGAGACAGTAGTGTAGTCTAGTTATAGAGACAGTAGTGGTTATAGAGACAGTAGTGTAGTCTAGTTATAGAGACAGTAGTGTAGTCTAGTTATAGAGACAGTAGTGTAGTCTAGTTATAGAGACAGTAGTGGTTATAGAGACAGTAGTGTAGTCTAGTTATAGAGACAGTAGTGTAGTCTAGTTATAGAGACAGTAGTGTAGTCTAGTTATAGAGACAGTAGTGTAGTCTAGTTATAGAGACAGTAATGGTTATAGAGACAGTAGTGGTTATAGAGACAGTAGTGGTTATAGAGACAGTAGTGTAGTCTAGTTATAGAGACAGTAGTGTAGTCTAGTTATAGAGACAGTAGTGTAGTCTAGTTATAGAGACAGTAGTGTAGTCTATTTATAGAGACAGTAGTGTAGTCTAGTTATAGAGAGACAGTAGTGTAGTCTAGTTATAGAGACAGTAGTGGTTACAGAGACAGTAGTGTAGTCTAGTTATAGAGACAGTAGTGTAGTCTAGTTATAGAGACAGTAGTGTAGTCTAGTTATAGAGACAGTAGTGTAGTCTAGTTATAGAGACAGTAATGGTTATAGAGACAGTAGTGGTTATAGAGACAGTAGTGGTTATAGAGACAGTAGTGTAGTCTAGTTATAGAGACAGTAGTGTAGTCTAGTTATAGAGACAGTAGTGTAGTCTAGTTATAGAGACAGTAGTGTAGTCTATTTATAGAGACAGTAGTGTAGTCTAGTTATAGAGACAGTAGTGTAGTCTAGTTATAGAGACAGTAGTGGTTATAGAGACAGTAGTGTAGTCTAGTTATAGAGACAGTAGTGTAGTCTAGTTATAGAGACAGTAGTGTAGTCTAGTTATAGAGACAGTAGTGTAGTCTAGTTATAGAGACAGTAGTGTAGTCTAGTTATAGAGACAGTAGTGGTTATAGAGACAGTAGTGGTTATAGAGACAGTAGTGGTTATAGAGACAGTAGTGGTTATAGAGACAGTAGTGTAGTCTAGTTATAGAGACAGTAGTGTAGTCTAGTTATAGAGACAGTAGTGTAGTCTAGTTATAGAGACAGTAGTGGTTATAGAGACAGTAGTGGTTATAGAGACAGTAGTGTAGTCTAGTTATAGAGACAGTAGTGTAGTCTAGTTATAGAGACAGTAGTGGTTATAGAGACAGTAGTGTAGTCTAGTTATAGAGACAGTAGTGTAGTCTAGTTATAGAGACAGTAGTTTAGTCTAGTTATAGAGACAGTAGTGGTTATAGAGACAGTAGTGTAGTCTAGTTATAGAGACAGTAGTGTAGTCTAGTTATAGAGACAGTAGTGTAGTCTAGTTATAGAGACAGTAGTGTAGTCTAGTTATAGAGACAGTAGTGTAGTCTAGTTATAGAGACAGTAGTGTAGTCTAGTTATAGAGACAGTAGTGGTTATAGAGACAGTAGTGTAGTCTAGTTATAGAGACAGTAGTGTAGTCTAGTTATAGAGACAGTAGTGTAGTCTAGTTATAGAGACAGTAGTGTAGTCTAGTTATAGAGACAGTAGTGGTTATAGAGACAGTAGTGTAGTCTAGTTATAGAGACAGTAGTGTAGTCTAGTTATAGAGACAGTAGTGTAGTCTAGTTATAGAGACAGTAGTGGTTATAGAGACAGTAGTGTAGTCTAGTTATAGAGACAGTAGTGTAATCTAGTTATAGAGACAGTAGTGTAGTCTAGTTATAGAGACAGTAGTGTAGTCTAGTTATAGAGACAGTAGTGTAGTCTAGTTATAGAGACAGTAGTGTAGTATAGTTATAGAGACAGTAGTGGTTATAGAGACAGTAGTGTAGTCTAGTTATAGAGACAGTAGTGTAGTCTAGTTATAGAGACAGTAGTGTAGTCTAGTTATAGAGACAGTAGTGTAGTCTAGTTATAGAGACAGTAGTGGTTATAGAGACAGTAGTGTAGTCTAGTTATAGAGACAGTAGTGTAGTCTAGTTATAGAGACAGTAGTGTAGTCTAGTTATAGAGACAGTAGTGGTTATAGAGACAGTAGTGTAGTCTAGTTATAGAGACAGTAGTGGTTATAGAGACAGTAGTGTAGTCTAGTTATAGAGACAGTAGTGTAGTCTAGTTATAGAGACAGTAATGGTTATAGAGACAGTAGTGGTTATAGAGACAGTAGTGGTTATAGAGACAGTAGTGTAGTCTAGTTATAGAGACAGTAGTGTAGTCTAGTTATAGAGACAGTAGTGTAGTCTAGTTATAGAGACAGTAGTGTAGACTAGTTATAGAGACAGTAGTGTAGTCTAGTTATAGAGACAGTAGTGTAGTCTAGTTATAGAGACAGTAGTGGTTATAGAGACAGTAGTGTAGTCTAGTTATAGAGACAGTAGTGTAGTCTAGTTATAGAGACAGTAGTGTAGTCTAGTTATAGAGACAGTAGTGTAGTCTAGTTATAGAGACAGTAGTGTAGTCTAGTTATAGAGACAGTAGTGGTTATAGAGACAGTAGTGGTTATAGAGACAGTAGTGGTTATAGAGACAGTAGTGGTTATAGAGACAGTAGTGTAGTCTAGTTATAGAGACAGTAGTGTAGTCTAGTTATAGAGACAGTAGTGTAGTCTAGTTATAGAGACAGTAGTGTAGTCTAGTTATAGAGACAGTAGTGTAGTCTAGTTATAGAGACAGTAGTGGTTATAGAGACAGTAGTCTAGTTATAGAGACAGTAGTGTAGTCTAGTTATAGAGACAGTAGTGTAGTCTAGTTATAGAGACAGTAGTGTAGTCTAGTTATAGAGACAGTAGTGTACTCAATCACTTTTTATAGCTACTGTTTACAGGCCTCCTGGGCCATATACAGCGTTCCTCTCTGAGTTTCCTGAATTCCTATCAGACCTTGTAGTCATAGCAGATCATATTCTAATTTTTGGTGATTTTAATATTCACATGGAGAAGTCCACAGACCCACTCCAAAAGTATTTCGGAGCCATTATCGACTCAGTGGGTTTTGTCCAACATGTCTCTGGACCTACTCACTGCCACAGTCATACTCTGGACCTAGTTTTGTCCCATGGAATAAATGTTGTAGATCTTAATGTTTTTCCACAAAATCCTGGACTATCGGACCACCATTTTATTACGTTTGCAATCGCAACAAATAATCTGCTCAGACCCCCAACCAAGGAGCATCAAAAGTCGTGCTATAAATTCTCAGACAACACAAAAATTCATTGATGCCCTTCCAGACTCCTTCTGCCTACCCAAGGACGTCAGAGGACAAAAAATCAGTTAACCACTTAACTGAGGAACTCAATTTAACTTACGCAATACCTAGATGCAGTTGCACCCCTAAAACGAAAAACATTTGTCATAAGAAACTAGCTCCCTGGTATACAGAAAATACCCGAGCTTTGAAGCAAGCTTCCAGGAAATTGGAACGAAATGGCGCCACACCAAACTGGAAGTCTTCCGACTAGCTTGGAAAGACAGTACCGTGCAGTACCGAAGAGCCCTCACTGCTGCTCGATCATCCTACTTTTCCAAATTAATCGAGGAAAATAAGAACAATCCAAAATTTCTTTTTGATACTGTTGCAAAGCTAACTAAAAGCAGCATTCCCCAAGAGAGGATGGTTTTCACTTCAGCAGTGATAAATTCATGAACTTCTTTGAGGAAAAGATCATGACCATTAGAAAGCAAATTACGGACTCCTCTTTGAATCTGCGTATTCCTCCAGGGCTTAGCTGTCCTGGATCTGCACAGCTGCGAGGGCCTGGGATCGGGAGAGACACTTAAGTGTTTTAGTACTATATCTCTTGACACAATGATGAAAATAATCACTTGGCCTCTAAACCTTCAAGCTGCATACTGGATCCTATTCCTACTAAACTGCTGAAGGAGCTGCTTCCTGTGCTTGGCCCTCCTATGTTGAACATAATAAACAGCTCTCTATCCACCGGATGTGTACCAAACTCACTAAAAGTGGCAGTGATAAAGCCTCTCTTGAAAAAGCCAAACCTTGACCCGGAAAATATAAAAAACTATCGGCCTATATCGAATCTTCCATTCCTCTCAAAAATTTTAGAAAAAGCTGTTGCGCAGCAACTCACTGCCTTTCTGAAGACAAACAATGTATACGAAATGCTTCAGTCTGGTTTTAGACCCCATCATAGCACTGAGACTGCACTTGTGAAGGTGGTAAATGACCTTTTAATGGCGTCAGACCGAGGCTCTGCATCTGTCCTCGTGCTACTAGACCTTAGTGCTGCCTTTGACACCATCGATCACCACATTCTTTTGGAGAGACTGGAAACCCAAATTGGTCTACACGGACAAGTTCTGGCCTGGTTTAGATCCTACCTGTCGGAAAGATATCAGTTTGTCTCTGTGAATGGTCTGTCCTCCGACAAATCAACTGTACATTTCGGTGTTCCTCAAGGTTCCGTTTTAGGACCACTATTGTTTTCACTATATATTTTACCTCTTGGGGATGTTATTCGAAAACATAATGTTAACTTTCACTGCTATGCGGATGACACACAGCTGTACATTTCAATGAAGCATGGTGAAGCCCCAAAATTGCCCTCGCTGAAGCCTGTGTTTCAGACATAAGGAAGTGGATGGCTGAAAACTTTTTACTTTTAAACTCGGACAAAACAGAGATGCTTGTTCTAGGTCCCAAGAAACAAAGAGATCTTCTGTTAAATCTGACAATTCATCTTGATGGTTGTAAAGTCGTCTCAAATAAAACTGTGAAGGACCTAGGCGTTACTCTTGACCCTGATCTCTCTTTTGACGAACATATCAAGACTGTTTCAAGGACAGCTTTTTTCCATCTACGTAACATTGCAAAAAATCAGAAATGTTCTGTCCAAAAATGATGCAGAAAAATTAATCCATGCATTTGTTACTTCTAGATTAGACTACTGCAATGCTCTATTTTCCGGCTACCCGGATAAAGCACTAAATAAACTTCAGTTAGTGCTAAATACGGCTTGCCGAATCCTGACTAGAACCAAGAAATTTGATCATATTACTCCAGTGCTAGCTTCCACACTGGCTTCCTGTTAAGGCAAGGGCTGATTTCAAGGTTTTACTGTTAACCTATAAAGCGTTACATGGGCTTGCTCCTACCTATCTTTCCGAGTTGGTCCTGCCGTACATACCAATACGTACGCTACGGTCACAAGACGCAGGCCTCCTAATTGTCCCTAGAATTTCTAAGCAAACAGCGGGAGGCAGGGCTTTCTCCTATAGATCTCCATTTTTATGGAACAGTCTGCCTACCCATGTGAGAGAACGCAGACTCGGGTCTCAACCTTTAAGTCTTTACTGAAGACTTATCTCTTCAGTAGGTCATATGATTGAGTGTGGTCTGGCCCAGGAGTGTGAAGGTGAACGGAAAGGCTGGAGCAACGAACAGCCCTTGCTGTCTCTGCCGGGCCGGTTCCCCTCTCCACTGGGGTTCTCTGCCTCTAACCCTGTTGCAGGGGCTGAGTCACTGGCTTGCTGGTGCTCTTTCATGCCGTCCCTGGGAGGGGTGCGTCACTTGAGTGGGTTGAGTTACTGACGTGATCTTCCTGTCTGGGTTGGCGCCCCCCCTTGGTTTGTGCTGTGGTGGAGACCTCTGTGGGCTATACTCGGCCTTGTCTCAGGATTGTAAGTTGGTGGTTGGGGATATCCCTCTAGTGGTGCGGGGGCTGTGCTTTGGCGCGAGTGGGTGGGGTTATATCCTTCCTGTTTGGCCCTGTCCGGGGTTTCTTCGGATGGGGCCACAGTGTCTCCGGACCGCTCCTGTCTCAGCCTCCAGTATTTATGCTGCAGTAGTTTATGTGTCGGGGGCTGGGGTTAGTTGGTTATACCTGGAGTACTTCTCCTGTCTTATCCAGTGTCCTGTGTGAATTTAAGTATGCTCTCTCTAATTCTCTCGTTCTCTCTTTCTCTCTGAGAACCTGAGCCCTAGGACCATACGTCAGGACTACCGGGCATGATGACACCTTGCTGTCCCCAGTCCGCCTGGCCTTGCTGCTATTCCAGTTTCAACTGTTCTGCCTGCGCTGGCTACGAAACCCCTACCTGTCCCAGACCTGCTGTTTTCAACTCTAAATGATCGGCTATGAAAAGCCAACTGAGAGACCTGAGCCCTAGGACCATACGTCGGTCTACCGGCCGTGGTGACTCCTTGCTGTCCCCAGTCCGCCTGGCCTTGCTGCTATTCCAGTTTAAACTGGTTCTGCCTGCGGTTTGTGGAACCCCTACCTGTCCCAGACCTGCTGTTTTAAACTCTAATGATCGGCTATGAAAAGCCAACTGAGATTTATTCCTGATTATTATTTGACCATGCTTGTCACTTATGAACATTTTTGAACATCTTGGCATGGTTCTGTTATAATCTCCACCCGGCACAGCCAGAAGAGGACTGGCCACCCCTCATAGCCTGGTTCCTCTCTAGGTTTCTTCCTAGGTTTTGCCTTTCTAGGGAGTTTTTCCTAGCCACCGTGCTTCTACACCTGCATTACTAGCTGTTTGGGGTTTTAGGCTGGGTTTCTGTACAGCACTTCGAGATATTAGCTGATGTAAGAAGGGCTATATAAAATAAAATTGATTGATTGATTGATTGATAGTCTAGTTATAGAGACAGTAGTGTAGTCTAGTTATAGAGACAGTAGTGTAGTCTAGTTATAGAGACAGTAGTGGTTATAGAGACAGTAGTGTAGTCTAGTTATAGAGACAGTAGTGTAGTCTAGTTATAGAGACAGTAGTGTAGTCTAGTTATAGAGACAGTAGTGTAGTCTAGTTATAGAGACAGTAGTGTAGTCTAGTTATAGAGACAGTAGTGTAGTCTAGTTATAGAGACAGTAGTGTAGTCTAGTTATAGAGACAGTAGTGTAGTCTAGTTATAGAGACAGTAGTGTAGTCTAGTTATAGAGACAGTAGTGTATTCTCACCAGGGTGCGTAGGAGGCCGCTATGAAGAAATAGATCACCATCCTGTCACACATGTGGAAACAGTGCTCCACAGACCTAGAGAGATATAGAACATGATTATACATACTACTGCTATTAACCCTATACACTGCCTAACCCTAACCCTATACACTGCCTAACCCTAACCCTATACACTGCCTAACTCTAACCCTATACACTGCCTAACTCTAACCCTATACACTGCCTAACCCTAACCCTATACACTGCCTAACCCTAACCCTATAGACTGCCTAACCCTAACCCTATACACTGCCTAACCCTAACCCTATACACTGCCTAACCCCAACCCTATAGACTGCCAACCCTAACCCTATACACTGCCTAACCCCAACCCCACTGCCCAACCCCAACCTCTACGCACTGCTTCCAACCCTATACACTGCCTAACCCTAACCCTATACACTGCCTCAACCCTAACCCATACACTGCCTAACCCTAACCCTATACACTGCCCAACCCTAACCTATACACTGCCTAACCCTAACCTACACTGCTAACCCTAACCCTATACACTGCCTAACCCTAACCCTATACACTGCCTAACCCTAACCCCATACACTGCCTAACCCCAACCCTGCACTGCCTAACCTAACCCTATACACTGCCTAACCCTAACCCTGCACGCCTAACCCACCCTATACACTGCTCACCCCTAACCCTATACACTGCCTAACCCTAACCCTATACACTGCCTAACCCTAACCCTATACACTGCCTAACCCTAACCCTATACACTGCCTAACCCTAACCCTATACACTGCCTAACCCTAACCCTATACACTGCCTAACCCTAACCCTATACACTGCCTAACCCTAACCCTATAGACAGATCACCATCCTTCCTGTCCCACGTGGAAACAGTGCTCCACAGCCCTACAGAGAAACATATAACATATCATTATTACAGTCTACGTACTATCTAACCCTAAACCTCCAGATTACAGAGAGACACACAGTATAGAACATTGCTACAACCCTGTTACAACATGAGAATCTCTTTACACCAGACCCACAGAATAACCCCGTTATAACATGAGAATCTCTTTACACCCACAGAATAACCCCGTTATAAACATGAGAATCTCTTTACACCATACCCACAGAATAACCCTGTTATAACATGAGAATCTCTTTACACCAGACCCACAGAATAACCCCGTTATAACATGAGAATCTCTTTACACCCACAGAATAACCCCGTTATAAACATGAGAATCTCTTTACACCATACCCACAGAATAACCCTGTTATAACATGATAATCTCTTTATACCAGACCCACAGAATAACCCAGTTATAACATGAGAATCTCTTTAGACCCACAGAATAACCCTGTTATAACATGAGAATCTCTTTACACCAGACCCACAGAATAACCCCGTTATAACATGAGAATCTCTTTAGACCCACAGAATAACCCCGTTATAACATGAGAATCTCATTACACCAGACCCACAGAATAACCCCGTTATAACATGAGAATCTCTTTACACCCACAGAATAACCCCGTTATAAACATGAGAATCTCTTTACACCCACAGAATAACCCCGTTATAAACATGAGAATCTCTTTACACCAGACCCACAGAATAACCCTGTTATAACATGAGAATCTCTTTACACCCACAGAATAACCCTGTTATAAACATGATAATCTCTTTAGACCCACAGAATAACCCCGTTATAACATGAGAATCTCTTTAGACCCACAGAATAACCCCGTTATAAACATGATAATCTCTTTAGACCCACAGAATAACCCCGTTATAACATGAGAATCTCTTTAGACCCACAGAATAACCCCGTTATAAACATGATAATCTCTTTACACCAGACCCACAGAATAACCCCGTTATAACATGAGAATCTCATTACACCAGACCCACAGAATAACCCCGTTATAACATGAGAATCTCTTTACACCCACAGAATAACCCCGTTATAAACATGAGAATCTCTTTACACCCACAGAATAACCCCGTTATAAACATGAGAATCTCTTTACACCAGACCCACAGAATAACCCCGTTATAAACATGAGAATCTCTTTACACCAGACCCACAGAATAACCCCGTTATTACATGAGAATCTCTTTACACCAGACCCACAGAATAACCCCGTTATAAACATGAGAATCTCTTTACACCAGACCCACAGAATAACCCCGTTATAAACATGAGAATCTCTTTACACCAGACCCACAGAATAACCCTGTTATAACATGAGAATCTCTTTAGACCCACAGAATAACCCCGTTATAAACATGAGAATCTCTTTACACCAGACCCACAGAATAACCCTGTTATAACATGAGAATCTCTTTACACCAGACCCACAGAATAACCCCGTTATAAACATGAGAATCTCTTTACACCAGACCCACAGAATAACCCTGTTATAACATGAGAATCTCTTTAGACCCACAGAATAACCCTGTTATAACATGAGAATCTCTTTAGACCCACAGAATAACCCCGTTATAACATGATAATCTCTTTAGACCCACAGAATAACCCCGTTATAACATGAGAATCTCTTTAGACCCACAGAATAACCCTGTTATAACATGAGAATCTCTTTAGACCCACAGAATAACCCCGTTATAACATGAGAATCTCTTTACACCAGACCCACAGAATAACCCTGTTATAACATGAGAATCTCTTTAGACCCACAGAATAACTCCGTTATAACATGAGAATCTCTTTAGACCCACAGAATAACCCTGTTATAACATGAGAATCTCTTTACACCAGACCCACAGAATAACCCCGTTATAACATGAGAATCTCTTTACACCAGACCCACAGAATAACCCTGTTATAACATGAGAATCTCTTTACACCAGACCCACAGAATAACCCCGTTATAACATGAGAATCTCTTTACACCAGACCCACAGAATAACCCTGTTATATTTAAATTTTTACATTTTAGTCATTTAGCAGACGCTCTTATCCAGAGCGACTTACAGGAGCAATTAGGGTTAAGTGCCTTGCTCAAGGGCACATTAACGTCATTTAGCAGACGCTCTTAGCCAGAGCGACTCACAAATTGGTGCTTCAACTCTATAGCCAGTGGGATAACCACTTTACAATTTGGGGGGGGTTAGAAGGAATACTTTATCCTATCCCAGGTATTCCTTAAAGAGGTGGGGTTTCAAATGTCTCCGGAAGGTGTGAGTGACTCCGCTGTCCTGGCGTCGTGAGGGGAGCTTGTTCCACCATTGGGGTGCCAGAGCAGCGAACAGTTTTGACTGGGCTGAGCGGGAGCTATGCTTCCGCAGAGGAAGGGAGCCAGCAGGCCAGAGGTGGATGAACGCAATGCCCTCGTTTGGGTGTAGGGACTGATCAGAGCCTGAAGGTACAGAGGTGCCGTTCCCCTCACTGCTCCATAGGCAAGCACCATGGTCTTGTAGCGGATGCGAGCTTCAACTGGAAGCCAGTGGAGTGTGCGGA
>NW_025537237.1:0-38930 GCF_020615455.1 Coregonus clupeaformis | reverse complement strand
CGGGCTGTCGTGCCCTTTACTGAGGAGTGGCTTCCGTCTGCCACTCTCCATAAGCCTGATTGTGCATGCTGCAGATATTTCCTTCTGGAAGGTTCTCCATCTCCACAAAATCTGCTCTGCCAAGTGACCTCGGGTTCTTTTCACCTCCTACCAGCCCTTCTCCCCTGATTGCTCAGTTTGGCGTGGGCTGCCAGCTCTAGGAAGAGTCTTGGTGGTTTTCCAAACTTTTTATATTTAAGAATGATGACCATGTGTTTCATGGGAACTTCATTGCTGTTTTTTTGACACCTTCCCCAGATCTGTACCTCGACACAATCCTGTCTCGGAGCTCTCCAAACAACTCCTTTACTCCTTGGCTTGGTTTCTCGCTCTGACATGCACTATCAACTGTAGACCATCATATGAGTGTGTCCTTTCCAAATCATGTCCAATCAATTGAATTTACCCAGGTGACTCCAAATCAAGTTGTTCGAAACATCTAAAAAAGGATAGTCAATGAACAGGATCACTATCCCCAGTCTCATAGCAAAGGTTCTGAATACTTATGTTTTACGTTTGTCTTATGGGAGTATTTGTGTAGATTGATGAGGGGAAAAAAATTATTCAATCAATTTTTAAATAAGGCTGTAACATAACAAAATCTGAAAAAGTCAAGGGGTCTGCATACTTTCCGAATGCATTTTTACAATAGCTTTCAGCTTGACGAGCCGTACATTACTCTGCACATGCTAAATTGAGGTTTTTTTTCTATTATTAGTTTAACCATTTTAGTCATATCTTACTCACACATTTCTTTATCAGGTTTGACTCACCTACTCATTCAAGGGTTTTTCTTTATTTTGAAAATATTTTCACATTGTGAATATAGTACATCAAAACGTCATACACATTTTACTGGTTGAAAAATCTACGTTTTTTTACTTTCAAAAGTTACGTACTACGAAGAAAATACAAAACATTCAGCGCATCTGATATTTAGCTCATGTTAACAGTTCGGTAGGTAGCTGATAGTATGATGATATTACAAAGTGGCTTTGACGCCACTAAATAACAACTCTAGCTATGAATACTAATTTATCTGTTATCACGCAGCGTATATATACTCTTGTGAAGACAGCTTGGTAGCTGCGTCCAAGCTGCATTGTACCGATAAGTCGTTGGTAGTGCATTGTCCATTATTATTTGCTTTCCGCGATTAGGAAATGCATTGTATTGGCATGAGGAAGTTTATTAGTAATTTAACTGTTTTGCATTGATTGTTGGGTATTGTGCATGTAGCTGTGTGGGTTGTCTAACTTGCTATTTATGGATTTCCATGTTTTAAAGTGCATACCTGTATTATCTTGCTGCAAGACAGCCGTGCGTGGCTGCAAATACATTGTGTTTTGTACTATCGATTATTATTTATCCTGTGTTATCAGCAAGCGAAAAATAGTTGTCCCCTTAGTCATTTCTGATTCCCCCTTGCCGAGTTCATCCTCCCCGGGCTGCTACTAACCTGCTAAACTACACAAATATTTTCTACCATTAAATGCCCCAGTTAAAAAGCAGAAAGTAGGCCACAAAGACCCCGTTATAAAAAATGATTAAATTAATCAAAACTCACCTTTCATTGTAAAACTTGTTTCTGTCGATTGAGAGTTCAGGCAATTCTTATTTTATCTCTATCTACCTTTTAGATCAGGGGGTAATTATATTTCAACATCACTCTCTCCTAAAGACAAAATGGAGTGAGACATTAACTCCATTCACCTAACTTCAATAAAATTACTTCCCCACTATTAATACGCATAGTCTGCTTAACCTCATTTTCAACGGTTACCGTCCATATCATTTTAACATTCCTCCTTTGTTCAATCATGTTGTCTGTGCTCTGCCGCTAAAGTCACAAGAGAAAAGAGCCAGCTCCCCTTCACTTCCGATTCACAAGCGTTGGGAAGTTCGGCCAACATTCAAATAATACTCCATCTAGAAGCCTTCTGCTTTTGGTAGCTCATTTTCTAAAGATTAACGCAGTTTCTCTGGACCCCCCAAGGTTGACTTTGGGCTTCTCCCTAATATTAAAAATAAAATCGATATTTCAGCCAGATATCCACTCACAAACCGATCGCTGTACATCGTGCTGAAATAGCACATGTCTAATGCGGCTGCATCCTAATTAATCGATGATAGGGTTCCTGTGGTGCAAGGGGGGATTAAAGCTTTGCTTTAGCTAATGATAAAGGTTTATTGGTAGGCCTCTATTTGGTTGTCATTTTCCCATGTTTACATTTTAGTAATTTAGCAGACGCTCTTATCCAGAGCGACTTACAGTTACTGAGTGCATTTTTTAAAATATATACTGGCCCCCGTGGGAATCGAACCCACAACCCTGGCGTTGCAAACGCTTAATGTTTCACGAAATCTATACACGATGCATCATAATGCTGCAATTTCTTTAGACTGCTGGCTGGTTGCAATAATGTCATTACTTGTTCAGTAATTAAAGCTGGACATTCAAACATTGCAGATTTTAAAATAAATTGTCCATGCATACTAATCAGCTACCAATTGATTTTAAAATAATATACAACTGTCCTGTAGCTGCTACCTGAACCTGCATGACATAGACCCTCCTCGTGCTCTCTCCCAGCTTGGATAGAACGCTGTTGTGCGTAAAACCAGTCTATTAATGCCAAATAATACTGTCAGCACGCCCTCGAAACATTAGCTTACTAGGGATTGTTCCATTATTCAGTGTACTATCTATAGCTACTGTGCCTTCAGAATGGATCCATACCCCTTGACTTATTCCACATTTTGTTGTGTCTCTCCCAGCTTGGATAGAACACTGTTGTGCATAAATATTGTAGCTCCTCCAGTGACAGGCATGAGGCAAGAGGTCTTGATTTGAATACAGGGCTTTAATGCTGGTCAACCCGTGAGGACTGGTTTAAAGAAAGAAAAAATAGATTAACAAAATAATGCCATATGCATGTCTCACACATCTGGCGTTATAATCAAGCTCATACAGCTAGACACTTTATGTATATTTTACACCAAAAAATGACGCACGTAAACACAAACACCCTCATAGCAAAATAAATAGTCAACAAACCTAATTGCTGCTTATCACACAGAGGTGCTAAACATCCTTTTAAATGTCCTTTATCTTCTTCTGTATACTTTCTTTGTAAGTATGCACTTAAACACGATAACAGTGGAAAAATAATTCGCTTTTTTGCGGTAAAGTTTTCTCGGTGCGTCGCTAAAGGCACTCGGGTGACAACACTCGGGCGGAACCAATAATTAGTTCCGTCTTGCTGTAAACGTACAATTCAGAAGAAATTAAATAATAAAAAGTGCAAATACATGAAATAAACTAAAGTGCTAATACATTAAATAAACTGGCGACAGAGGCAGTTACACTCCCACCAAATCACAAGTGATTTCTTAAAACTTGGAGACAAACCTACTGCATGAATAAATTAAATGAAACTCTGTGCTAATAAACAACTAATAAACTGTGTGTGAGTGTATGATAGAACCATCAGTCTGCTTCTAGCAATGTAACTGTTTTCTGAATGGGTCTCTCCAGGTAAACAGGTTTGGCTGTACGCTTTCCTCTTCCATCCAGGGGAGGAGTCACTGATGAGTAACTTGAGTCTCCTCACTCTTTCATCACTTCCAGGATACACCTCGATGACTCTTGCTAGCTTCCATTGGTTTCGTGGTGTGGCAGCATCTTGTAACAGAACAATGTCACCGACCTTTGCATTTCTGCGATCTTTGGTACACTCTCTCATGATAGTGCTTGACGAGCAATGCAGAAACATGACTGTCTCTAGGAAGTACTGCTGGATGCCTCACATGTGGATGTAGGGCAGCATTAGCTAAGTGGCCTCCTACTCTGATTACACCTTGATCATCCAGGAACGGACATAGTTTGTGCAACTGGTTGGCTTTGTCTTTGACCTTTGTCTCCTTATGATGTCTAAGGCGTTGGGAATTTCTTGAGAGAGAGTTGCTTCCTGGACCATCTTGATTATGGTCAGCTCCGCCTCTTTCCTTTCCTCCAAGTTCGAGGCCTCACAGGACTTTGGCTTGAGACCTTTGATTTCCCTTAGCACGGCGCTTGAGTCTGGCAACAGCCTTCACCATTCTTGCCCAGTCTGAGAACTTGTGTAGACGATCTAAAATTGTTTTTGCTTCTTCTGCCTGAGTGTCATGAACCTGAGCTTTCTTGACCTCTGGGTCACTGCTCTCGATCTCTCCCACCATGACAACTCCAGTTGGTAGCTCTTTTGCCAAAGAAGGTCTGGACCTGTCTGGATAGTATCTTTGGATTCTCACACCAGCCAAGTTTTTAGATCTTGCAACCAAGACTCCCACAGGGGTCGAAGGTCATCAGGCAAAGGATCATCCCAACTGAGCTTGTCACGACACATCTGCTGCAGGATCTGCTTTCCTACCAGGACGAAGGGTGCCACAAATCCAAGTGGGTCGTACATCCGAGGCAACTGTGGACAAGACCCCTCTGCGGGTAAGTGGATTTTCTTTTTGACAACCACGCTGAACTGCAGCTCATCAGAAGTCACACACCACTGTACTCTAGTGCTCTTTTCCATGTGTGGTTCTCCCAACATCATGGTCAGGTCCTTGACGGCTTTAGCACACTCTTCCTCAGGAATTGTGGCTAAGACTGCTTTGCTGTTGGAGATGAACTTGTGCAATCAAAGTTTGCCTGTGCGACAAAGCTCTCTTGCTTCCTTCACTAGTTTGATTGCTTGGTTTTCAGATTCTACACTTGCCAATCCATCATCGACGTAGAAGTTCTTCTGGATGAACCTGATGGTTTCTTCTCTAAAGCGTCCTTGTCCTTGAGCGGCAAGGTGCTTCAGGCCATAGTTAGCACATCCAGGTGATGAAGCTGCACCGAACAAGTGGACCTTCATTCGATAGATGGAGGACTGGGCTTTAAGATCTCCATCCTTCCACCACAAGAATCTGAGGTAATCTTGGTCCTCTGGCTTAACATGGAACTGGTGGAACATCGTTCTATGTCACACATAACTGCCACACGACCCTTTCTGAACCGGACACAAAACTCCCACCAAGGTGTTTGTTAACTCTGGGCCAGCCAGGAGATGGTCATTCAAGGCTGTCCCTTGAAACCTTACAGAGCAGTCAAAACGACACGGATCTTACCAGGCTTTTGGGGATGATACACCCCATGGTGGGGGGATGTACCACGCTGGGGTCTTGCTAATATCCTCTTCAGGGACAAGCTCCGTCTCCACAAGCTATTGTCTCATCCATAAAGGTCTTATAGTCTCTGCAGTACTGCTCATTTCCCTTTAACTTCTTCTCCAGACATCTGAGACGGTGGATGCCACATACCTTGTTATCTGGTAAGTTTGGTCTTCCTTTCTTGAAGGGAAGTGGCATTTCATAGTGCCCATCATCCTTGAGTCTGATGCCACTCTCCATAATTGACATGAACTGGAGATCCTCTTGAGAAAGGTGTTCATCTTCTGAAGCCCTTTCTACAAAATCAGATTCCAACACCTTGATGATGACGTCTGTTGGAAGGACTACTTCTTTGATCTGTGTTCTACAGACATAGTGCACTTCGTTTGGGGAGATTTGGAAGAACTGATGTCACTTGCTTCACAATGACTTGATGGCTTATTCCAAAGGCATCTCCAAAGTCAAGACATGGGTTGCCATAGCCGACTACACTCCAACCCAAGTCTGTTCTCTGAGCAAAGGGCTCATTTTCTTCCACAAGCAACCACTTGTCTTGGTACAAGAGCTTGAGGACAGTTGTAGCCAATTAGTAGGCCGATGTCACAGCTCTGCAGAGGAGCAATTTCATCTGCAATGTGCTCAAGATGAGACCATGCCTTGGCAGTCTCTGGTGTGGGAATATGATCTCTGTTTGCAGGGATGAATCCTCTTGAGTAAGTTACTGGCAGGTAGATTATCTTATCGGAGTAGAATCCTCTTATTTGTAGATCAGTCAGCCTTCTGCTAGGCACCACTGTATTTATTGAAGCCATTGTGGAGAGCTTTAACTGGACTGGTTCATTTTTAGTGTGAAGCACCTTTGCTGTCTCTTCAAGGATGAAGGTCGTGTCACTCTGTGTATCGAGAAGAGCGTACACAAGAACTTCATGATTTGGCTTACTTGTAGTGGACAACCACACAGGAATGACTGAGGATGTATGGGTGCCTTTAACATTCTGGATAACTCTGTTAGATGTTACCTCGCGTGGTGGTTTTGTCACCCTTTCTTGTGAACGATCTGTCGTTTCCTTCTCTTGACTTGTCACTCTCCATTTCTCCATCAGTCCTTGTTGACATTCCTCTTTCTTTGCTGTGATTATCGTGGTAGGCAGGTTGGATGTCCTTTCTCACAAGTATCACAGATCCTTCTATTTTCACACTCCTTTGAGCGATGGCCAGGCTTCAGACAGCCAAAGCACAACTTCATCCCTTGAACAAACTTGACTCGCTCCAGAGATGGTTTTATTCATACATTTCCAACACTTGTGTAGACTGTGACCTGACTTCTCACAAAAAACACAGCTTGTGGAGGAAGCTTTTTCATCTGAGTTAGTTGCTAGTACCTTTGCTCCGAGAGCTCTGCTCTTTAAAACCTTGATCTGCTCACCTTCAGCAGGTTTCAGAGCATGGAGACATGTTATTGGGTTATTAGCAATCTTAGCTTCACGTGTGAGAAACTTTACAAAATGCTGGAAGCTTGGGAATGTGTGACTTTCTTCCTCCACTTCTATGACCTTTCTGTTCCATCTCGAGGTCAGCCAGTCTGGAAGCTTTGCAAGTAACTTCTGGTTCTCATTGCAGTCATTAAGTACTTCGAGGCCTCTGATCTGAGTCATAGCAGCCTCACAGCTCCGAAGAAAATCAGCAAACTCGTGAAGTTCGATACTGCCTTTGGAGCTTATCTTGGGCCATGCCTCCAGCTTATCTCTGAATGCTTTGGCTATGAGGAATGGATTTCCATATCTTTCCTCAAGAATCCTCCATGCTGCGTGATAGGCTGACTCTGGAACCAAGCAGGAAGTAGCTCTCTATAGCCTTTTTAGCAGGTCCACCCACATACTTTCGCAAGTAATATATATTTTCTTCGGCTGGAATGTTTTTCCGATCAATGAGTGTCTGAAATGAAACCTTCCAGTCATTGAATCTGAGTGGGTCGCCATTGAATATTGTTGGTTCAGGTATAGGAAGACGACCTGCACTGATGGACTCTGCAAATGCTCTAACAAGAGCTGCTGTGCTGTCATCCTGCTTTGAATGTGCCCGGTCTTGTGGTGAAGAATGGTGCTGCAACAGATTATTTTAATGTTTAACTTCTTCCTTTTCCTTCATACAGACACTTTGATGGAGTAGACTGCTTATTTCTTTATCTGAGCACTCACTCTGATCATACACTCGCTGACGTGCCTTAGCAGCCTTTAACTTTTTAACTGTCTCTAGTCGCTCCAGTTGTCTCCGCTTGCATCTAGCACCTTTTGTCTCTCTGCAGCTTCAGCTTCAAGCCTTTCCAATTCCTCAATGCAACACTCTTGTTCTAGTAGTACTTCTAGAGTAGCTTCATTGGCAGCAACTTCAGCAGCGGCATCTTGTCTGCTAACAGAAATCCGACTTGAATGTCTGGAGCTGCTTTGAGCATGAGAGGACTTAGTGCATTGGGATTTGATACTTATCTTGTCTGAGGCTACAGACTTGAATATAGACGATGTCGCCCTGTTGCCTCGTTGTTCATCTCCTCCACCGTTATCTGCTGTCTCCAAACTATCTTTTTTGCAGTTTGGATGATCTTCCTGGTTACTGCATCACAGGTGTCAATTCTGCGACGTGTGTCATGGTCAGGGTTGTCTATGCGCCTTAACTCATCATAAGCAATGTTCAGATTCTCTGAGGCAGCACTTATTTTGCTTATGTGTTCATGTAGCAGGTTGTTTGAGCATTGTCCACTCAAAGCTTGCTTGGCGTCTTTAGCAATAGCCTTCCACTCCTCAAATCTTCTTATTTGCTCATTGTACAGTTCTTGGCCCTTTTCTGTTAACTTTCGGTCTCTTTGGCTTCTTCGTGGTTATTGTGAGGAAGTGTGGTCATTAGCTCTTGTGCCTTTAGTAGCCTGTGGTTGCATGTCTATGTACTGCTGCTCTATACTTTCACCTACATTAACCTGCTTTCTCCCAGAGGTAAGACTAGGCTCTGACATTGTTACTTGGTGTACTTAAATTTGGGTTAAATCTAATTTGGCCTGTAGCTAAGTGATTCAGCTCCCATTAGCTATTCACATTTATACTATTTTTACCACTAATATTATTTTCTAGAACATATTCACATCTACTTCACACAAATCAATATCATGTTGTTCTATGAAATGCAAAATTCAGTCTCTTGGTTGTAGCTTAGTTAACACTTAAACATACACACAACTATACCGTATGAATATGAAGGCAAAAAATGTGTCAGTCTCTTGTGGGAAATAGTTTAAGCTTCTTTGCATCAGCTGGATTCATGGTAAGGCACCTGGATTCTTCTGTGGATGCTGCGGCTGTGTAAATGTCAGGAGCAGATGCACACTCTTGGATGTAGAGATGTCCCTTCTTGTCCATGGATCACGGCTCTTTGGTACTGTCTTCCTCGTCTACTCATGCAGAGCAGATGAGTTCTCACTGTAGCTCCTCCAGTGACAGGCATGAGGCAAGAGGTCTTGATTTGAATACAGGGCTTTAATTTTTTATTTTATTTTTTTATTTCACCTTTATTTAACCAGGTAAACCAGTTGAGAACAAGTTCTCATTTACAACTGCGACCTGGCCAAGATAAAGCAAAGCAGTGCGATAAAAACAACAACACAGAGTTACATATGGGGTAAAACAAAACAAAGTCAAAAATACAACAGAAATACATATAATATACAGTGTGTGCAAATTTAGCAAGTTATGGAGGTAAGGCAATAAAATAGGCTATAGTGCAAAATAATTACAATTAGTATTAACACTGGAATGATAGATGTGCAAGAGATGATGTGCAAATAGAGATACTGGGGTACAAATGAGCAAAATAAATAACAATATAGGGATGAGGTAGTTGGGCGGGCTAATTTCAGATGGGCTGTGTACAGGTGCAGTGATCGATAAAGTGCTCTGACAACTGATGCTTAAAGTTAGTGAGGGAGATAAGTGTCTCCAGCTTCAGAGATTTTTGCAATTTGTTCCAGTCATTGGCAGCAGAGAACTGGAAGGAATTGCGCCAAAGGAGGTGTTGGCTTTGGGGATGACCAGTGAGATATACCCGCTGGAGCGCAGACTACGGGTGGGTGTTGCTATGGTGACCAATGAGCTAAGATAAGGCGGGGATTTGCCTAGCAGTGATTAATGCTGGTCAACCCGTGAGAACTGGTTTAAAGAAAGAAAAAATACATTAACAAAATAATGCCATATGCATGTCTCACACATCTGGCGTTATAATCAAGCTCATACAGCTAAACACTTTATGTATATTTTACACCAAAAAATGACGCACGTAAACACAAACACCCTCATAGCAAAATAAATAGTCAACAAACCTCATTGCTGCTTATCACACAGAGGTGCTGTTGATAATCACAAGTTTACTG
This sequence comes from Coregonus clupeaformis, assembly GCF_020615455.1. Taxonomy (NCBI): domain Eukaryota; kingdom Metazoa; phylum Chordata; class Actinopteri; order Salmoniformes; family Salmonidae; genus Coregonus; species Coregonus clupeaformis. The sequence goes on along the minus strand of NW_025537237.1, from coordinate 29,287 downwards.
GAGAACTGAGACCAAGTAGAGACTTTGGACAGGGTGGATATGGTATAATAAAGGCAGTTTATTCAGAGGTAAAGATATCTGGAATCGCGTGCACGGACTCGTTCGTCAAACTCTTAGGGAGCTATCTGAAGAGAGCCCCGAAACATTGTGTGCATACATTTTATGCAATAAATGAAGTAGGTTGAATCTAGTAGTTCTGATCTTCTGATTGGTCCTGATGAGTTGGGCGAGGTCCCCTCCAGGCTAGTGTCACTGTTGCATTGGCTCTGAGTCGGGTTCTCTGTCTTCAAATGTTCAGCCTAAAGGAGGGGATTTTGTGTGTGTGTGTGTTAATCAGTAATGATGTGTGTGTGTGTGTGTGTGTGTTTGTGTCAAGGCAGAACTCGTGGAGTTGGAAGAACTGAGAGGCCTATGGCGTGGGTGTTGTCCTTGGCCACCTGCTGACAAGGCTGACAAGATAGGACCCTTTTGTCCATTGTTCTTGCATAGGAACAGCATTGATTGAAAACAAACGCCCAACACAAAATGGGTCATGCACAAGATTTTAGTCAGACCAAGCTATAACAAATATATTTACTACGACAGTGCTAAACAGCCTTTTAAATGTCCTTTATCTTCTTCTGTATACTTTCTTTGTAAGTATGCACTTAAACACGATAACAGTGGAAAAATAATTCGCATTTTGCGGTAAAGTTTCCTCGGTGCGTCGCTAAAGGCGCTCGGGTGACAACACTCGGGCGGAACCAATAATTAGTTCCGTCTTGCTGTAAACGTACAATTCAGAAGAAATTAAATAATAAAAAGTGCAAATACATGAAATAAACTAAAGTGCTAATACATGAAATAAACTGGCGACAGAGGCAGTTACACAATGTTTATCTGTAGTCTACGGACCTTTTAGATCAGGGAGGTAGAGGACCGAGACATTATATTTCAACATGTGACTCTCTGCCTAAAGTCAAAAGACAAAATGGAGAATAGAGAACATGTAACTCCACCTTCACTTCCGTTCGACTGAAAAAAGGACTTCCGCCAACATACAAAATAATAATACAGCAGTAGTCTGCTTAGCTCATTTTCAAAAGTTACCGGTCCGATATAATTTTAACATTCCTCCTTTGTTCAATCATGTTGTCTGGTGTTCTACTCTGCACGGAGCGTAAGGTCACAAGAGAAAAGAGCCAGGCTCCGCCTTCACTTCCGTTCAACTTAAACGTTGGGATTCGGCCAACATACAAATAATACTCCAGTCGAGGAAGCCTTCTGCTTTTAGTAACTCATTTTCTAAAGTTAACGCAGTTTCTCTGGACCCCGCAAGGTTGGACTTTGGGCCTCTATATATAAAATAACATTGAATGTTTCAGCCAGATATCCACTCACAAACCGATCGCTGTACATCGTGCTGAAATAGAGACATGTCTATGCGGCTTCATGCCTAATTAATCGATGATAGTGTTCCTGTGGTGCAAGAGAATGTAAAGCTTTGCTTTAGCTAATGGTTTATTGGTAGGCCTCTATTTGGTCGTCATTTTCTCATGTTAAACATTTTAGTCATTTAGCAGACGCTCTTATCCAGAGCGACTTACAGTTAGTGAGTGCATATTTTTTATTTATTTTTTCATACTGGCCCCCGTGGGAATCGAACCCACAACCCTGGTGTTGCAAACGACATGCTCTACCAACTGAGCTACACAGGGCCAAACATTTCACGAAATCTATACACGGTGTTGTAATGCTGCAATTTTATAGCCTGCTGGCTGGTGGTAATAATGTCATTTATTGTTCAGTAATTAAAACTGGACATTCAAACATTGCAGATTTTAAAATAAATTATCCATGCATACTAATCAGCTACCAATTGATGTTTTAAATAATATACAACTGTCCTGTAGCTGCTACCTGAACCTGCATGACATGATCCCTCCTCGTGCTCTCTCCCAGCTTGGATAGAACGCTGTTGTGCATAAATCTATTGAAATTAAATAAAGAAAAATCTCATTTACATACACTACCGGTCAAAAGTTTTAGAACACCTACTCATTCAAAGGTTTTTCTTAATTTGTAATATGCTCTACATTGTAGAATAATAGTGAAGACATCAAAACTATGAAATAACACATATGGAATCATGTTGTAACCAAAAAAGTATTTGTATTCATTAGGAATCCCCATTATATTTGTGATTCTTCAAATAGCCACCCTTTGCCTTGATGACAGCTTTGCACACTCTTGACATTCTCTCAACCAGCTTCATGAGGTAGTCACCTGGAATGCATTTCAATAAACAGGTGTGCCTTCTTCAAAGTTAATTTGTGGAATTTCTTTCCTTCTTAATGTGTTTGATTCAATCAGTTTTGTTGTGACAAGGTAAGGGGGGTACACAGAAGATAGCCATATTTGGTAAAAGACCAAGTCCATATTATGGCAAGAACAGCTCACATAAGCAAAGAGAAACGACAGTCCATCATTACTTTAAGACATGAAGATCAGTCACTCCGGAAAATTTCAAGAACTTTGAAAGTTTCTTAAAGTGCAGTCGCAAAAACCATCAAGCTCTATGATCAAACTGGCTCTCATGAGGACCGCCACAGGAATGGAAGACCCAGAGTTACCTCTGCTGCAGAGGATACGTTCATTAGAGTTACCAGCCTCAGAAATTGCAGCCCAAATAAATGCTTCAGAGTTCAAGTCACAGACACATCTCAACATCAACTGTTCAGAGGGGACTGTGTGAATCAGTCCTTCATGGTCGAACTGCTGCAAAAGAAAACCACTACTAAAGGACACCAATAAGAAGAAGAGACTTGCTTGGGCCAAGAAACACAAGCAATGGACATTAGACCGGTGGAAATTTGTCCTTTGGTCTGTAGTCCAAATTGGAGATTTTTGGTTCAAACCGCTGTGTCTGTGTGAGTAGCAGTGTGGGTGATTGGATCAAATCAAATCAAATCTTATTGGCCAAATGCACCGAATACAACAGGTGCAGACATTACAGTGAAATGCTTACTTACAGCCCTTAACCAACAGTGCATTTAATTTAAAAAAAAGTAGAATTAATAAAATAACAAAAAAGTGTTGAGAAAAAAGAGCAGAAGTAAAATAAAATAATAGTAAGAAGGCTTTATATACAGGGGGTACAGGTGCAGAGTCAATGTGCTGGGGCACCGGCTAGTTGAGGTAGTTGAAGTAATATGTACATGTGGGTAGAGTTAAAGTGACTATGCATAAATAATTAACAGAGTAGCAGCAGCGTAAAAGCTGGGATGGGGGCAGTGTAAATAGTCCGGGTAGCCATGATTAGCTGTTCAGGAGTCTTATGGCTTGGGGGTAGAAGCTGTTGAGAAGTATTTTGGACCTAGACTTGGCACTCCGGTACCGCTTGCCGTGCGGTAGCAGAGAGAACAGTCTATGACTAGGGTGGCTGGAGTCTTTAACAATTTTGAGGGCCTTCCTCTGACACCGCCTGGTATAGAGGTCCTGGATGGCAGGAAGCTTGGCCCCCAGTGATGTACTGGGCCGTACGCACTACCTCTGTCGTGCCTTGCGGTCGGAGGCCAAGCAGTTGCCATAACAGTCTGAGATGCAACCAGTCCGTATGCTCTCGATTGTGCAGCTGTGTAATTTTTTGAGGATCTGAGGACCCATGCCAAATATTTTCAGTCTCCTGAGGGAGAATAGGCTTTGGCGGATGATCTCCGCATATGTATTTCCCACCGTAAAGCATGGAGGAGGAGGTGTTATGGTGTGGGGGTGCTTTGCTGGTGACACTGTCTGTGATTTATTTAGAATTCAAGGCACACTTAACCAGCATGGCTACCACAGCATTCTGCAGCAATACACCATCCCATCTGGTTTGAACTTAGTTGGACTATCATTTGTTTTTCAACAGGACAATGACCCACTTCCAGGCTGTGTAAGGGCTAATTTACCAAGGAAAGTGATGTAACTGCTGCATCAGATAACCAGGCCTCCACAATCCCCCAACCTCAACCAAATTGAGATGGTTTGGGATGAGTCGGACAGCAGAGTGAAGGAAAAGCAGCCAACAAGTGCTCAGCATATGTGGGAACTCCTTCAAGACTGTTGGAAAAGCATTCCAGGTGAAGCTGGTTGAGAGAATGACAAGAGCGTGCAAAGCTGTCATCAAGGCAAAGGGTGGCTATTTAAAGAATCTCAAATATAAAACATATTTTGATTTGTTTAACACTTTTTTGGTTACTACATGATTCCATATGTGTTATTTCATAGTTTTGATGTCTTCACTATTAGTCTACAATGTAGAAAATAGTCAAATTAAAGAAAAACCCTTAAATGATTAGGTGTTCTAAATATGTTGACCGGTAGTTTAAGTATTCACACCCGAGTCAATACTTTATAGAAGCACCTTTTAGCAGCGGTTACAGTTGAGTCTTTCTGGGTAAGTCTCTAAGAGCTTTCTAAACCTGGATTGTGCAACATTTCCCCATTATTATTTTACAACTTCTTCACGCTCCGTCAAATTGGTTGTTGATCATTGCTAGACAACAGTGGCCGTAAATGCCGTTTAAGATGAGGGGAGGACCATTATTTATTTTTAATGAGCATGGCCTTATTTCTATTACAGCATGTTGGATGACTGTCATTCATATTCCATTCACCCAGTTCAATGTAACATCGATAGGTTTAGGGTACTACATGATACTCAAAATTTCCCAATACCCATCATGAGGTTGCTACAACCTAGTCTATGAATGAAAGTTTACAACGTAGGTGACATACGGACAGTGACACATTCAATACCGCCTTGCACACTCTTGCCTGCAAATAGCTTATCTAGGGTGTAATAATTTGTCCAACAGTTGCAAACAAGAGTTTCTAATGGTCAAATTCAGATATGTTTATATGTTTGAGCCGGGTGTTTGAGTAAATAAACTAGCCAGCTAGCTAACATAGCATCCCTCTGTTTGAGCCGGGTGTTTGAGTAACTAAACTAGCCAGCCTAGCTAACATAGCATCCCTCTGTTGGAGCAGGGTGTTTCAGTAACTAAACTAGCCAGCTAGCTAACATAGCATCCCTCTGTTTGAGCCGGGTGTTTGAGTAACTAAACTAGCCAGCTAGCTAACATAGCATCCCTCTGTTGGAGCAGCATGTTTGAGTAACTAAACTAGCCAGCTAGCTTGATGGGAGTTGTAGCTATCGTACAGAGTGCTGTTGAGGCTACTGTAGACCTTCATTGCAAAACAGTGTGTTTTAATCAATTATTTGGTGACAGGTGAATATATTTAGTATAGTTTTATCTATAAAGGATGACTTTTTCAATGTTTTACCATTTTTATGAAATTCACTGAGGAGGATGGTTCTCATCCCTTTCCTACTCAGAGGAGCCTCCACTGCTAGACAACCATTTTCAGGTCTTGCCATAGATTTTCAAGTAGATTTAAGTCAAAATTGTAACTCGGCCACTCAGGAACATTCATTATCTTCTTGGTAAGCAACTCCAGCGTAGATTTGGCCTTGTGTTTTAGGTTATTGTCCTGCTGAAAGGTGAATGCATCTCCCAGTGTCTGGTGGAAGCAGACTGAACCAGGTTTTCCTCTAGGATTTTGCCTGTGCTTAGCACCATTCCATTTATTTTTATCCTGAAAAACTCCCCAGTCCTTAATGATTACAAGCATACCCATAACATGATGCAGCCACCACTAAGCTTGAACATTTGAAAAGTGGTAGTCAGTAATGTGTTCGATTGGATTTGCCCCTAACATAACACTTTGTATTCAGGACAAAAGTTAATTGCTTTGCCACATTTTTTTTGCATTATTACTTTAGTTCCTTGTTGCAAACAGGATGCATGTTTTGGAATATTTTTATTATGTACAGGCTTCCTTCTTTTCACTCTGTCATTTAGGTTAGTATTGTGGAGTAACTACAATGTTGTTGATCCATTCTCTCAGTTTTCTCCTATCACAGCCATTAAACTCTGTAACTGTTTAAAAGTCAGCATTAGCCTCATTGTGAAATCCCTGAATGGTTTCCTTCCTCTCCGGCAACTGAGTTAGGAAGGATGTCTCTATCTTTGTAGAGGCTGGGTATATTGATACACCATCCAAAGTGTAATGAATGAAGGAATATTCAATATCGTCTACCCATAGGTGCCCTTCCTTGCGAGGCATTGGAAAACTTCCCTGGTCTTTGTGGTTGAATCTCTCCGACAACGTTAGTTGTGTGTTATTCGTCATGTTAGAGAACAGCTATTAGTTGTACAATAATCCACGGGGTTGAGTGTCTTGTTGTTTCAATTCAATAACATCATAGAGATTTCAATCATATCAGTCTATCTTACCTTATAGGCCTAACTCAATATTAGGGACCTAATAACACCATAGAGAATCAAATCAAGCTTTATTCATACAGCACATTTAAGACATGGAATGGAATACAATGTGCTTCACAGGAAAAAAAACTAATAAAAACAATAAAAATAAAAATAAATATTTACTACACAAATATAAGAGGATAAAAAAACTAAAGAATTACAATAAAAAATGCACGACTAAAAAGCACCCTGAGGAAAAGCACCACTAAAAGGTGTGTTTTAAGATCTATTTTTAAAAATGCCACAGTTTCCTTCCCCCTCAGGTTCTCTGGCTATTCCAGAGGCTGGGAGGCATAGTAACTAAAGGCTGCCTCTCCATGCCTTGGTCCTAGGCTTTGGGATAGTTAAAACTCACTGCTGTTAATCAGATATCCACCCTCAGGCCTGGAAATACATCCACAGGTACACCTCCAATTGACTCAAATTATGTCAATTACCCTATCAGAAGCTTCTAAAACCATGACATCATTTTCTGGAATTTTCCAAGCTGTTTAAAGCCACAGTCAACATAGTGTATGTAAACTTCTGACCTGCTGGAATTGTGATATAGTGAATTATAAGTTAAATAATCTGTCTGTAAACAATTGTTGGAAAAATTACTTGTGTCACGCACAAAGTAGATGTCCTAACCGACTTGCCATAACTATAGTTTGTTAACAAGACATTTGAGGAGTGGTTGAAAAACGACTTTTAATGACTCCAACCTAAGTGTATGTAAACTTCCGACTTCAACTGTATATGACATGTAATAACTAGTAAGCACACAGACTGTGTTTAAAACCCTGCTGTTAATATACAGTCTTGGTCAAAAGTTGAGAATGACCCAAATATTAATTTTCACAAAGTCTGCTGCCTCAGTTTTTATGATGGCAATTTGCATATACTCCAGACTGTTATGAAGAGTGATCAGATGAATTGCAATTAATTGCATTTTGCCATGAAAATGAACTTAATCCCCAAAAAACATTTCCACTGCATTTCAGCCCTGCCACAAAAGGACCAGCTGACATCATGTCAGTGATTCTCTCGTTAACACAGGTGAGAGTGTTGACGAGGACAAGGCTGGAGATCACCCTGTCATGCTGATTGAGTTAGAATAACAGACTGGAAGCTTTAAAAAGGAGGGTGGTGCTTGAAATCATTGTTCTTCCTCTGTTAGCCATGGTTACCTGCAAGGAAACACGTGCCGTCATCATTGCTTTGCACAAAAATGGCTTCACAGGCAAGGATATTGCTGCTAGTAAGATTGCACCTAAATCAACCATTTATCGGATCATCAAGAACTTCAAGGAGAGAGGTTCAATTGTGTGAAGAAGGCTTCAGGGCGCCCAAGAAAATCCAGCAAGCGCCAGGACCGTCTCCTAAAGTTGATTCAGCTGCGGGATCGGGGCACCACCAGTGCAGAGCTTGCTCAGGAATGGCAGCAGGCAGGTGTGAGTGCATCTGCACGCACAGTGAGGCGAAGACTTTTGGAGGATGGCCTGGTGTCAAGAAGGGCAGCGAGAAGCCACTACTCTCCAGGAAAAACATAGGGACAGACTGATATTCTGCAAAAGGTACAGGGATTGAACTGCTGAGGACTGGGGTAAAGTCATTTTCTCTGATGAATCCCCTTTCTGATTGTTTGTGGCATCCGGAAAAAAGCTTGTCCGGAGAAGACAAGGTGAGCGCTACCATCAGTCCTGTGTCATGCCAACAGTAAAGCATCCTGAGACCATTCGTGTGTGGGGTTGCTTCTCAGCCAAGGGAGTGGGCTCACTCACAATTTTGCCTAAGAACACAGCCATGAATAAAGAATGGTACCAACACATCCTCAGAGAGCAATTTCTCCCAACCATCCAAGAACAGTTTGGTGACGACCAATGCCTTTTCCAGCATGATGGAGCACCTTGCCATAAGGCAAAAGTGATAACTAAGTGGCTCGGGGAACAAAACATCGAAATGTTGGGTCCATGGGCCAGGAAACTCCCCAGACCTTAATCCCATTGAGAACTTGTGGTCAATCCTCAAGAGGCGGGTGGACAAACAAAAACCCACCAATTCTGACAAACTCCAAGCATTGATTAGGCAAGAATGGGCTGCCATCAGTCAGGATGTGGCCCAGAAGTTAATTGACAGCATGCCATTGCAGAGGTCTTGAAATAGAAGGGTCAACAATGGAAATATTAACTCATTGCATAATTTAATGTAATTGTCAATAAAAGCCTTTGAAACTGATGGAATGCTTGTAATTATACTTCAGTATACCATAGTAACATCTGAGAAAAATATCTAAAAACACTGAAGCAGCAAACTTTGTGGTTTGTTTGTTTGCTAGCAAGCTACCGAGGCGGCTGATGAGTCCGTGTTGTTGTTGAAAAAGCGTCCTGTCCACTGGAGGAAACAGCTCTTGAAAGACTCACATCGTCATCTGCTGACTGGAGTGGGTAACGCAGTTTGGGAAAATATTCACTACACTGTGTTCATTCTGCCAAACAATATCATGTCATTTCAAAATAAGGTGAGCTGGATGGTAGACGGGGTTGATCATGGTGATGGTGAGTTGGATGGTAGACAGGGTTGATCATGGTGATGGTGAGTCGAATGGTAGACAGGGTTCATCATGGTGAGTTGGATGGTAGACGGTTGATCATGGAGATGGCGAATTGTCCTCAGACATTGTTATCAGTCTTCAGATCCCTCTAGCTTACTCGCTAAGCAAACCAAAGAAATCTACCTGCCAACATTTCTGTAATCTCTGGTGAACAGACTTAACTGGTATCATAGCATCTGTCAACAGACTGTGGGACGGCAGCGAATTAAGGGACTTTTCTGACCACATCCCAACTAGTCAACATGTTAAACGGACCCTTGCCTTAACCCTAACGATAGACTTGCAGAGAGAGGGGGAGGAGCTACCGCCCTGCTTTCTCTGAGCTGACCAATGCTGTTGTTGGGAAACACCCACACCATTCAAACACAGACTATTTCACTCACATTGCAATTAATCGAAATCTGGAAATAATGGATAGTTAAAGTTTTCAGTGGGTGGACCCCTTGTTGACAGTACATCAAATTACACTAAGAAAGGCCACATTAAGAACGCTTGAGGTGGCAAAACTCACCCTGTAGGGCTTCTCTCCGGTGTATGTACACTAGTCTACCATTAACTGGATTGAGCTACCAACAGTGGAAAGGTTACCCAAAAAAGTGTGGTGTTTTCTCTTGTGTAAAGCCAGGTGTCCTGACTGAGTGAATCTCTTCCCACATTGATCACAGCTATAAGGTTTCTCTCCTGTGTGTGTTCTCTGGTGTACTATAAGTCGTTTTGAAGTGGTAAAGCTCATTCCACAGTCTGAGCAGTGATAAGGCTTCTCTCCTGTGTGTATTCTCTTGTGTTCAGGCAGGTTTCCTGACTGAGTGAATCTCTTCCCACACTGATCACAGCAAAAGGCTTCTCTCCTGTGTGTATTTTCTTGTGTCCAGCCAGGCTTCCTGACCGAGTGAATCTCTTCCCACACTGATCACAACCAAAAGGCTTCTCTCCTGTGTGTATTCTCTTGTGTGAAGCCAGGATTCCTGACCGAGTGAATCTCTTCCCACACTGATCACAACCAAAAGGCTTCTCTCCTGTGTGTATTCTCTGGTGTACTAGAAGTCCGTTTGAAGTGGTGAAGCTCATTCCACAGTCTGAGCAGTGGTAAGGCTTCTCTCCTGTGTGTATTCTCTTGTGTTCAGCCAGGTTTCCTGACTGAGTGAATCTCTTCCCACACTGATCACAACCAAAAGGCTTCTCTCCTGTGTGTATTTTCTTGTGTCCAGCCAGGCTTCCTGACCAAGTGAATCTCTTCCCACACTGATCACAACCAAAAGGCTTGTCTCCTGTGTGTATTCTCTTGTGTGAAGCCAGGATTCCTGACCGAGTGAATCTCTTCCCACACTGATCACAACCAAAAGGCTTCTCTCCTGTGTGTATTCTCTTGTGTTCAGCCAGGCTTCCTGACTGAGTGAATCTCTTCCCACACTGATCACAACCAAAAGGCTTCTCTCCTGTGTGTATTCTCTTGTGTAAAGCCAGGTCTCCTGACTGAGTGAACCTCTTCCCACATTGATCACAGCTATAAGGTTTCTCTCCTGTGTGTATTCTCTTGTGTGTATTAAGATTTGTTGAAGAGGTGAAACTCTTTCCACAGTCAAAGCAGCAGTGAGGTTTCTTCCCTGTAAGTCTCAGCTGGTGTTTCTTGAGGTGTTCTGATCTGGAGAGACTCTTCTCTGCCTCCTCAGCATCATGATGTTGGTTAGCCTCCCCAGATGATAAGCCCCTTCTACTGAGAGAGCGACGGTTAGGGCTGTCCCCTGTGAAACAAAGACAGACAGTTAGGGTTCCTTCTTCATATCGAAGTTAGTTCAAGGCCCAGCTTTCCAAACTCTTGTGATCAAATTTGAGCATTTTGGATGGGTTAAAATCATCAATGTAACCAATGGGGTAGGAGTGCTTCTAATGATTCAACATTTTAAGAATTTTAGTGATTGTATTTAATGGGAATTAAGGAAATCTAGGGAGTGTCCCAAAATAAATGTATGTAAGAGCATAAACCCACTCCGTCCCGGTGTTTTCCTGCAGTCGACCAGCAGCACAGACACCCTCTTCAGACCCAGCAGTAAGTTACCAGGAGAGGCACGACCTGGGGACCCCAAGAGGGGGAGAGGGGAGGAGGGTTGGAGGGAGAAGGAGGAGGGGTGTGGGATAGGTGTTTCCTGAAAATCCCAAAAAGAGGGTAGTGGAGTTCTCATGTTAGTACACTGAGGGAAAAAACAACACAACAATGGTATGATGAGGTCTTGCATTTAAATGGGGATGGCCACAACGGAGTGGAAACAATGCCCCCTTGCTGTTTAAGACTTAATGGACACCAAATACATTTTTTCCAAACTCTGCTTCTTCATTCCGGTCCGTTGAACAACAGGAGTTACCAAACCACAGAAAATGAAAAATGTGGTTTTCAACGATGGGTTTATGATATAGCTTCCAACTTGTAAACGATTACCCATTCCTAAAAGTGAGTACTACTTTCACAGCATGTAAAAAATAATACACATTGTCTGTTTGCTTGCTACGCAGATTTGCAGTGCTCAAATATTGTAACTGTTATGTAACACGTACGATATGAACCCCGGGGCTCCCACGGGAGAAACCAATATCTTACACTTCAGACCAATAGGACATTCCCTATCGGGAAAAAGGGCAAATTGATTTAGCTTATTTTTATATTAGACCCCAATTCACGTTTCTATGTGAGAATTCCAAGAATATTTTTGGGCATTGCTGGTGATGGAATCAGCCAATAACAAAAGGGATGGAAGTATAGACAGCGTTCCTTGATCTGATCTACAGGCTATTTGATCTGATCTACAGGCTATTGATCTGATCTACAGGCTATTTGATCTGATCTTCAGGATATGCATCAGACTATTTTGAAATGTTAACCTAATATAATACATTGCCTTTAGAACGTCTGCACTCCCTTGAACCTTTTTCACATTTTGTAACGTTACAAAGTGGAATTTAAATATATTAAATTGTAATTTTTTGTAATCGATGTGCTAATTTCAAATTGTCAATGTGGCTTTGATTGGAAAGTTGTTACGTTGGAAAGCTTAAATAATAGTGAAGACATCAAAACTATGAAATAACACATATGGAATCATGTTGTAACCAACAAAGTGTTAATCAAATCAAAATATATTCCAGGTGACTACCTCATGAAGATGGTTGAGAGAATGCCAAGAGTGTGCAAAGCTGTCATCAAGGCAAAGGGTGGCTACTTTGAAGAATCTCAAATATAAAATATATATTTATTTGTTTAACACTTTCTTGGTTACTACATGATTCCATTTGTGTTATTTCATAGTTTAGATGTCTTCACTATTATTCTACAACGTAAAAATAAAGAAAAACCCTTGAATGAGTAGGTGTCCAAACTTTTGACTGGTACTGTATATATTTCTTTCCACTTTCAAATGGTACAACAAAGACGTTTGGAGGTAGAGGGCTGCGGGCTCTGACAGAGATCATTGCAAGCGCGGTCTGTATTTTTCATGTTGAGGGCGGTCAGACAGAAAACTTTGTGATAAATATACTTGTCCCGCAGATTATTTGGAAACGTGTCTTTCTGCTGTGTATGTGTTAGCCTAGCTATTGTACTAAAAGACCTCTGTCGTATTATTCACACACTAGCCTACCAGGCTACCTATGAATGGGCGAATAAATTATGTGGCAGTTATCTTTCAAAGGAAATTCACTTAAATATAATTAGGCTATAGTTTACTACAGTGTCTGTTAATAGAAAGAATTTGGGGGCGCTCAACCAACGTGAGTCGAGGTGAAATCCCAAAATCTTATCATCATAAAGCAAAAGGCGCAACATGGGGAATAAGCGTTGAGTCTTGTCCTTTTCAATATATATTAATTATCCATTTATTTGTCTCTGACTGAAAATATTCCCGCTCCTAAAAGACAGGCTATATCCTAAATGCAAAACGTGAGGTCAATGGACCGCTCATCTTTCTTGCTGCTTGATGTTCGGCAGCCATACCTCTCCTCTCCCTAGTTCGGGCAGCCGATACCTCTCCTCTCCTCTCCTAGTTCGGCAGCCATACCTCTCCTCTCTCCTAGTTCGGCAGCCATACCTCTCCTCTCCCTAGTTCGGCAGCCATACCTCTCCTCTCCTAGTTCGGCAGCCATACCTCTCCTCTCCTAGTTCGGCAGCCATACCTCTCCTCTCTCTCTCCCTAGTTCGGCAGCCATACCTCTCCTCTCCTCTCCTAGTTCAGCAGCCATACATCTCCCTCTCTCCTAGTTCAGCAGCCATACATCTCCTCTCCTAGTTCAGCAGCCATACCTCTCCTCTCCTAATTCGGCAGACATACCTCTCCTCTCCTAGTTCAGCAGCCATACCTCTCCTCTCCTAGTTCAGCAGCCATACCTCTCCTCTCCTAGTTCAGCAGCCATACCTCTCCTCTCCTAGTTCAGTAGCTATACCTCTCCTCTCCTAGTTCAGCAGCCTCTCCTCTCCTAGTTCAGCATTCTCTCCTAGGCCACTCCAGGACCATAATGTGCTTCTTCTTGAGCCACTCCTTTGTTGCCTTGGCCGTGTGTTTTGGGTCATTGTCATGCTGGAATACCCATTCAAGTTCAATTTTCAATGCCCTGGCTGAGGGAAGGAGGTTCTCACCCAAGATTTGACGGTACATGGCCCCGTCCATCGTCCCTTTGATGCGGTGCAGTTGTCCTGTCCCCTTAACAGAAAAACACCCCAAAGCCTAATGTTTCCACCTCCATGTTTGACGGTGGGGATGGTGTTCTTGGGGTCATAGGCAGCATTCTTCCTCCTCCAAACACTGGAGTTGAGTTGATGCCAAAGAGTACGATATGTCTCATCTGACCACAACACTTTCACACAGTTCTCCTCTGAATCATTCAGATGTTCATTGGCAAACGACAGATGGGCCTGTATACAGTGGGGGAAAAAAAGTATTTAGTCAGCCACCAATTGTGCAAGTTCTCCCACTTAAAAAAGATGAGAGAGGCCTGTAATTTTCATCATAGGTACACGTCAACTATGACAGACAAAATGAGGAAAGAAAATCCAGAAAATCACATTGTAGGATTTTTTGTTGGCAATGACACAGGTCAAATGTTTTCTGTAAGTCTTCACAAGGTTTTTCACACACTGTTGCTGGTATTTTGGCCCATTCCTCCATGCAGATCTCCTCTAGAGCAGTGATGTTTTGGGGCTGTCGCTGGGCAACACAGACTTTCAACTCCCTCCAAAGATTTTCTATGGGGTTGAGATCTGGAGACTGGCTAGGCCACTCCAGGACCTTGAAATGCTTCTTACGAAGCCACTCCTTTGTTGCCCGGGCGGTGTGTTTGGGCTCATTGTCATGCTGAAAGACCCAGCCACGTTTCATCTTCAATGCCCTTTGCTGATGGAAGGAGGTTTTCACTCAGAATCTCACGATACATGGCCCCATTCATTCTTTCCTTTACACGGATCAGTCACCCTGGTCCCTTTGCAGAAAAACAGCCCCCAAAGCATGATGTTTCCACCCCCATGCTTCACAGTAGGTATGGTGTTCTTTGGATGCAACTCAGCATTCTTTGTCCTCCAAACACGACGAGTTGAGTTTTTACCAAAAAGTTATATTTCGGTTTCATCTGACCATATGACATTCTCCCAATCCTCTTCTGGATCATCCAAATGCACTCTAGCAAACTTCAGACGGGCCTGGACATGTACTGGCTTAAGCAGGGGGACACGTCTGGCACTGCAGGATTTGAGTCCCTGGCGGCGTAGTGTGTTACTGATGGTAGGCTTTGTTACTTTGGTCCCAGCTCTCTGCAGGTCATTCACTAGGTCCCCCCGTATGGTTCTGGGATTTTGCTCACCGTTCTTGTGATCATTTTGACCCCCACGGGGTGAGATCTTGCGTGGAGCCCCAGATTGAGGGAGATTATCAGTGGTCTTGTATGTCTTCCATTTCCTAATAATTGCTCCCACAGTTGATTTCTTCAAACCAAGCTGCTTACCTATTGCAGATTCAGTCTTTCCCAGCCTGGTGCAGGTCTACAGATTTTGTTTCTGGTGTCCTTTGACAGCTCTTTGGTCTTGGCCATGGTGGAGTTTGGAGTGTGACTGTTTGAGGTTGTGGACAGGTGTCTTTTATATTGATAACAAGTTCAAACAGGTGCCATTAATACAGGTAACTGAGTGGAGGACAGCGGAGCCTCTTAAAGAAGAAGTTACAGGTCTGTGAGAGCCAGAAATCTTGCTTGTTTGTAGGTGACCAAATACTTATTTTCCACCATAATTTGCAAATAAATTCATAAAAAATCCTACAATGTGATTTTCTGGAGAAAAAATGCTCAATGTCTGTCATAGTTGACATGTACCTATGATGGAAAATTACAGGCCTCTCTCATCTTTTTAAGTGGGAGAACTTGCACAATTGGTGGCTGACTAAATACTTTTTTTCCCCCACTGTATGTGCTTTCTTGAGCAGGGGGACCTTGCAGGCGCTGCAGGATTTCAGTCCTTCACGGCGTAGTGTGTTACCAATTGTTTTCTTGGTGACTATGGTCCCAGCTGCCTTGAGATCATTGACAAGATCCTCCCGTGTAGTTCTGGGGCTGATTCTTCACCATTCTCATGATCATTAACAACACATCTGCCACACTGATCCTCAACACGGGGGGCCCCCTCAGGGGTGCGTGCTCAGTCCCCCTCCTGTACTCTCTGTTCACCCATGACTGCATGGCCAGGCACGACTCCAACACCATCATTAAGTTTGCTGACGACACAACAGTGGTAGGCCTGATCACCGACTAACGATGAGACAGCCTAGGGAGGAGGTCAGAGATCTGGCCGTGTGGTGCCAGGACAACAACCTCTCCCTCAACGTGACCAAGACAAAGGAGATGATTGTGGACTACAGGAAAAAAGAGGGGACTGAGCACGCCCCCATTCTCATCGACGGGGCTGTAGTGGAACAGGTTGAGAGCTTCAAGTTCCTTGGTGTCCACATCACCAACGAACTATCATGGTCCAAACACACCAAGACAGTCGTGAAGAGGGCACGACAAAGCCTATTCCCCCTCAGGAGACTGAAAAGATTTGGCATGGGTCCTCAGATCCTCAAAAAATTATACAGCTGCACCATCGAGAGCATACTGACTGGTTGCATCACCGCCTGGTATGGCAACTGCTTGGCCTCCGACCGCAAGGCACTACAGAGGGTAGTGCGTACGGCCCAGTACATCACTGGGGCAAAGCTTCCTGCCATCCAGGACCTCTATACCAGGCGGTGTCAGAGGAAGGCCCTCAAAATTGTCAAAGACTCCAGCCACCCCTAGTCATAGACTGTCTCTCTCTGCTACCGCACGGCAAGCGGTACCAGAGTGCCAAGTCTAGGTCCAAAAGACTTCTCAACAGCTTCTACCCCCAAGCCATAAGACTCCTGAACAGCTAATCATGGCTACCCAGACTATTTACACTGCCCCCCCACCCCATCCTTTTTACGCTGCTGCTACTCTGTTAAGTATTTATGCATAGTCACTTTAACTCTACCCACATGTACATATTACCTCAACTAGCCTGGGTGCCCCCAACATTGACTCTGCAACGGTACCCCCTGTATTTATATAGCCTCCTACTGTCACTTTATTTTTACTTCTGCTCTTTTTTTCCTCAACACTTTTTTTTGTTGTTTTATTTTTACTTTTTTTTGTTTAAAAATAAATGCACTGTTGGTTAAGGGCTGTAAGTAAGCATTTCACTGTAATGTCTGCACCTGTTGTATTCGGGCGCATGTGACCAATAAAATTTGATTTGATTTGATTGCAACTCCACGAGGTGAGATCTTGCATGGAGCCCCAGGCTGAGGGAGATACAGTTATTTTGTGTTTCTTCCATTTGCGAATAATCGCACCAACTGTTGTCACCTTCTCACCACGCTGCTTGGCGATGGTCTTGTAGCCCATTCCAGCCTTGTGTAGGTCTACAATCTTGTCCCTGACATCCTCAGAGAGCTCTTTGGTCTTGGCCATGGTGGAGAGTTTGGAATCTGATTGATCGATTGCTTTTATGGACAGGTGTCTTTTTATACAGGTAACAAACTGAGATTAGGAGCACTCCCTTTAAGAGTGTGCTCCTAATCTCAGCTCGTTACCTGTATAAAAAAGACACCTGGGGGCCAGAAATCTTTCTGATTGAGAGGGGGGTCAAATACTTATTTCCAAATGCGAATCAATTTATAACATTTTTGACATGCGTTTTTTCTGGTTATTCTGTCTCTCACTGTTCAGATTAGGTGAGTGTTTGGTCTCAATTAAATAGAGTAGTCTATATATGAATGGATGTAGAAGCACGGGCAGTTATCTTCCCAAGGAAATTAACTTCCTAAATATTATTAGGCTATACAGTTCCTATGGAAAGTCTACACCCACTATAACTTTTTCACATTTTGTAGCTTTAAAAAGTGGGATTGAAATAGATTTGATTATAATTTTTCGTAATTCATCTACACAAGATAATGTGAAAGTGAAAACAAAATTCTACAAATGTGTACAAACAAATACAAATCAATAACTAAAATAGTAATTGCATAAATATTCACCCCCTTTGTTTAGGTAAGCCTAAATTAGTTCATAAGAAAAGTTGGTGTTAAGAAATCACATATTAAGTGATATGGACTGTAAAATAATAGCGGTTGACACCATTTTTTTGAATGACTAACCCTTCCTCTGTTAATAATGATGTTGTGTATGGTGTATTAAGCCACCCAGACACGTCAAAGATGTTCACAATAATCCCCAATAATGACCACCTGCAACCCTGTACATGTGACTATTCACAATAATGACCACCTGCAACCCTGTACATGTGACTATTCTAAATAATGACCACCTGCAACCCTGTACATGTGACAACCCCCAATAATGACCACCTGCAACCCTGTACATGTGACTATCCCCAATAATGACCACCTGCAACCCTGTACATGTGACTATCCCCAATAATGACCACCTGCAACCCTGTACATGTGACTATCCCCAATAATCCCCAATAATGACCACCTGCAACCCTGTACATGTGACTATCCCCAATAATCCCCAGTAATGACTACCTGCAACCCTGTACATGTGACTATTCACAGTAATCCCCAATAATGACCACCTGCAACCCTGTACATGTGACTATTCTAAATAATGACCTGCAACCCTGTACATGTGACTATCCCCAATAATGACCACCTGCAACCCTGTACATGTGACTATTCACAGTAATCCACAACAATGACCACCTGCACCCCTGTACATGTGACTTTCCCCAATAATGACCACCTGCAACCCTGTACAAGTGAGTATCCCCAATAATGACCACCTGCAACCCCTGTACAAGTGACTATCCCCAATAATGACCACCTGCAACCCCTGTACAAGTGACTATTCCCAATAATGACCACCTGCAACCCTGTACAAGTGACTATTCACAATAATCCCCAACAATGACCACCTGCAACACTGAACATGTGACTATTCAAAGTAATCCCAATAATGACCACCTGCAACCCTGTACATGTGACTATTAACAATAATCCACAATAATGACCTAAATGACAGAGTGAAAGGAGAATATAAATACACTGCTCAAAGAAATAAAGGGAACGGGCGGTCCATAGCATCAATGCCTTCCTCTTGCAGGAACTGCTGACACACTCCAGCCACATGAGGTCTAGCATTGTCTTGCATTAGGAGGAACCCAGGGCCAACCGCACCAGCATATGGTCTCACAAGGGGTCTGAGGATCTCATCTCGGTACCTAATGGCAGTCAGGCTACCTCTGGCGAGCACATGGAGGGCTGTGCGGCCCCCAAAGAAATGCCACCCCACACCATGACTGACCCACCGCCAAACCGGTCATGCTGGAGGATGTTGCAGGCAGCAGAACGTTCTCCACGGTGTCTCCAGACTCTGTCACGTCTGTCACGTGCTCAGTGTGAACCTGCTTTCATCTGTGAAGAGCACAGGGCGCCAGTGGCGAATTTGCCAATCTTGGTGTTCTCTGGCAAATGCCAAACGTCCTGCACGGTGTTGGGCTGTAAGCACAACCCCCACCTGTGGATGTCGGGCCCTCATACCACCCTCATGGAGTCTGTTTCTGACCGTTTGAGCAGACACATGCATTTGTGGCCTGCTGGAGGTCATTTTGCAGGGCTCTGGCAGTGCTCCTCCTGCTCCTCCTTGCACAAAGGCGGAGGTAGCGGTCCTGCTGCTGGGTTGTTGTCCTCCTACGGCCTCCTCCACGTCTCCTGATGTACTGGCCTGTCTCCTGGTAGCGCCTCCATGCTCTGGACACTATGCTGACAGACACAGCAAACCTTCTTGCCACAGCTCGCATTGATGTGCCATCCTGGATGAGCTGCACTACCTGAGCCACTTGTGTGGGTTGTAGACTCCGTCTCATGCTACCACTAGAGTGAAAGCACCGACAGCATTCAAAAGTGACCAAAACATCAACCAGGAAGCATGGGAACTGAGAAGTGGTCTGTGGTCACAACCTGCAGAACCACTTCTTTATTGGGGGTGTCTTGCAAATTGCCTATAATTTCCACCTGTTGTCTATTCCATTTGCACAACAGCATATTAAATGTATTGTCAATCAGTGTTGCTTCCTAAGTGGACAGTTTGATTTCACAGAAGTGTGATTGACTTGGAGTTACATTGTGTTGTTTAAGTGTTCCCTTTATTTTTTTGAGCAGGGTATAACAGAACATCCATCTTGTTTGCAACAAGGCACTAAAGTAATACTGCTAAAAAATTAACACGACAAATCAATACACGTTTTGGGCCTAAATGCAAAGCCTTAAGTTTGGGTCAAATCCAACATAATATCACTGAGTAACTTCCTCCTTATTTTCAAGCATGGTGATGGCTGCATCATGGTAAAGGAATGCTTGACATCGTCAAAAACTGGGGAGTTTTACAGGATGAAACGAAACGGGATTTCCTAGAGGAAAGCCTGCTTCAGTCTGCTTTACACCAGACACTGGGAGAGGAATTCACCTTTCAGCTAGACCGTAACCTACAACACTAAGCCACATCTAAATCTGTGGGAAGCTAAAAGGCTAGCTTGCTTACAGTTTTTAGCAAGCTGCTAGTGGAGTAGCCTACAGCCAACTGGCAAGCTGCTAGTGGAGTAGCTTACAGCCAACTGGTAAGCTGCTAGTGGAGTAGCCTACAGCCAACTGGCAAGCTGCTAGTGGAGTAGCCTACAGCCAACTGGCAAGCTGCTAGTGGAGTAGCCTACAGCCAACTGATAAGCTGCAAGTGGAGTAGCCTACAGCCAACTGGCAAGCTGCTAGTGGAGTAGCCTACAGCCAACTGGCAAGCTGCTAGTGGAGTAGCCTACAGCCAACTGATAAGCTGCAAGTGGAGTAGCCTACAGCCAACTGGCAAGTTGCTAGTGGAGTAGCCTACAGCCAACTGGCAAGTTGCTAGTGGAGTAGCCTAGAGCCAACTGGCAAGCTGCTAGTGGAGTAGCCTACAGCCAACTGGCAAGCTGCTAGTGGAGTAGCCTACAGCCAACTGGAAGCTGCTAGTGGAGTAGCCTACAGCCAACTGGCAAGCTGCTAGTGGAGTAGCCTACAGCCAACTGGCAAGCTGCTAGTGGAGTAGCCTACAGCCAACTGGCAAGCTGCTAGTGGAGTAGCCTACAGCCAACTGGCAAGCTGCTAGTGGAGTAGCCTACAGCCAACCGGCAAGCTGCTAGTAGAGTAGCCTACAGCCAACTGTCACAAAATGATGTAAATGTAATACAAACCTAAACTTTTTTTATTACATGTAGCTATTATTCAAATATGCAATTTCTTTGAAATGAGCTAACAGTGGTGATGCTTTCAACAGGATAATTTTTTGCTTTTATCCCAAATGGAGAGTCACTGCTATCCCCATTGTGAATATTGCTATTCGGGGTCTAGGCACACATGGAACGGTGATGGTATCATGTTACCAACAGGTGCATATTGCTCCAAAAAGATCAGAGTCCATCCAAGCGCATGCCTACACCAACAACAAAAAATGATCTCTGGATTGGCCTTAACCCCCACTTTACCCAGGCCACGTGCTGTTTCCTGGGTCAGGGATGTCAGGCTAATTATAATATGCTACAGTAGGCCTACGCAACAAGTACCAAAAGAACCGATAGATATTAAGCAAATGTCTGGTATCAACAACTTGAGCTATTTGCTATAAAACCATTTTTGTCAGTCATGAATATATAACGAATCCATAATGAAACCAGAGTGTGTTGTTGTTGTGTTAATAACATTAAGACTACGTTACCCAGCAGGCAATGCGAGGGTGGGGAGTTGAAGAATGCCTTCCGTGGCTACACAAGGATATTGGTAGCTGTAGTATCTGATTATTAAAAGTAGTTCAACCTACGCCCCGGGTTGTCATTAAACAAGGAACAAACATAACATGGTGTCAGATTGGTAGTCGCTATGACGAGACAGAGAAAAGAAAGCACTAACTCTGAAAATGTACGCAAACATTCTACAAGTCAATAGACGTGAGTAGTCGAAGATGCTAGCTAGCAAAAACGTGACAGCAGAGAGAACGAGATGCATTGGAATCTGTTGCCGAGCAACCTACCGAAGTAAGAGAAATTGAATCTGTACCTGTTCCCCGAGTGTTTCCTGTCATGGATAGGCTTAGTCCTTCTACTCCTACGCAGTTAAAAGGCAATCTAACCGACAATTGGAAACGTTTCAAGCAGAGATTCCATGTCTACCAGCAGCCAGTAGAGCAGGGGAGATGACTAATTGAAAGCTTCCATTGTTCTGTATGTTATTGGAGAGAATGCATTGGACATGCAGTGCACTCACAGTATGCAGACCCCTTGACTTTTTCCACATTGTTATGTTACAGCCTTATTCTAAAATGGATGTAAAAAAAATAACATATCTACACACAAATACCCCATAATGACAAAGTGAAAACAGGTTTTTAGAACTGTTTGCAAATGTATAAAAAAAAAAAAAACTGAAAAATGCACATTTACATAATTATTCAGACCCTTTACTCAGTACTTTGTTGAAGTACCTTTGAGAGCGATTACAGCCTAGAGTATTCTTGGGTATGACGCTACAAGCTTGGCACACCTGTATTTGGGGAGTTTCTCAAGCTCTGTCAGGTTGGATGGGGCCTGTTGCTGCACAGATATTGTCAGGTTTCTCCAGAGATATTAGATCAGGTTCAAGTCCGGGCTCTGGCTGGGCCACTCAAGGACATTCAGAGACTTGTCTTGACTCCTGCATTGTCTTGGCTGTGTTCTTAGGATACCTACGAAGAAAAAAACATTCACCGGAGCTGCTGGATGGAATTTAGCTAATGATCACAATTAGGTAGGTAGCTGATAGTATGATGGATATTAGAAAGTGGCTTCGCCAGGGCACAACGGCAGCATCGGATCAAAGCGGAGGGGTTAAGCCTGCCACAGAGGCCAAAGGCAAGGCCGCTGGGCCGACGCTAATCACTGAGGCCAAGGCCGCCGAGCCCAGCAGCAAAGGCACCTGAGCAACCGTCTTGCAGCCTGGTGACATAGGAGGTAACCAACCCGAGGAGGGGCCTGCAGCTGCCAAGACCGAACCTAGCAGCAGTACCGACAGTATATTACAAGCACCGACGCCTCCGTTAGTGCCTGACGACCTCGGTGATGAGGAGCCAGCGCAGGTTTGTCTGGGGAAATACCCAACCCGCCTGTACTGTGGGAGAAAACGGGCGCGTGGTTCAAAGGCAGAGGGTGACTGGAATATTCCTGCAAGGCAGATATAGTTTGATGAGTTATGGGAGAAATTCAAGCACACTTGGACACCCCCGCTCCAAGCAAACGGCAAAGAGTAGTGAGTAGTAATCTGAAAGAATATGTGGTGGAAACAACAATGGGCCAGCTAGAAGAGGACAATGAGAGGGGAGTGTAACAGACTGTTTTTCAGCACTCTGGATGCTGTACTGGGAGAAATGTCAGCAAGATTTAATGAACGAAACAGCCAACTGCGTTGAGGCCCTGTGTGCCTTGCACCCAGAGAATGAAACATTTATGGATGTGGAAAAAGTGAAACCACTGCTGGACTTAATCTCAGGAGATTTTGTGGAAGCTGAGTTTACTGTCTCACGTCCAGTTTCTACAGACTGAAATCGCCCGATCTGGAGACGCAGAGCATTTTGGAGAGATACTCCGGGCCTCTAACAGCAAAGTCTACTGTGATGATGGCATTGAAGCTGGGATTAACATTTGGAGAATCCACAGCAACTTGCGAGAACTCTTTTTCAACAGTGAAAAACGTATTCAGTGAGCACAGACGGAGCATGTTGCACAGGAGGAAAGCGCAGCTGATTCAACTGGCATTTGATCAATGGTTGAGTAACGATGTAGCTATAGTGTTGCCCCGTGTAGCTCAATTGGTAGGGCATGGAGCTTGCAACGCCAGTGATGTGGGTTCGATTCCCACGGGGGGCACTATGAAAAATGTATGCACTCACTAACTGTTAAGTCGCTCTGGATAAGAGCATCTACTAAATGACTAAAAAAAATGTTTTATAAACTCGTAGCTATGGAATAGTAATTTTCTGTTATCATATGCAGCATAGTATGGCACTCTAGTGGGAAGACAGCTTGGTACCGTTAAGTCGTTGGTAGTGCATTGTAAATTGTTTGCTTTCCGCGATTGGAAATGCATTTTATTGGCATGAGGAAGTGTTATTACGGTAATTAGTAACTGTTTTGCATTGGATTGTTGGGTATTGTGCGTGTAGCGTTGTCATGACTTGCTATTTATTAATTGTCCATGTTTGTAAAGCAGTGAAGTAGCCTGTATTCTTGCTGCAAGACAGCCGTGCGTGGCTGCAAATACATTGTGGGTAAATGTATTATCGATTATTATCCATCCTGTGTTATCAGCAAGCGAAAATAGTTGTGCCCCCTTGCCGAGTTCATCCTGCCGCCGGGCCTGGCTACGAGTAACCAGCTAAACTACACAAATGATTTTCCAAAAGTCAAGGACCATTAAATG
The DNA here is from genome assembly GCF_020615455.1 of Coregonus clupeaformis. Taxonomy (NCBI): domain Eukaryota; kingdom Metazoa; phylum Chordata; class Actinopteri; order Salmoniformes; family Salmonidae; genus Coregonus; species Coregonus clupeaformis. The sequence continues at coordinate 5,318 of NW_025537237.1, read as the reverse complement.
CACGCAGTGTAAAAGCATGAAGCAGGCTACAAAGACCCGTTATAAAAATGATTAAATTAATCTAAACTCACCTGATTCATTGTAGAAACGTGTGTTTATGGTCGATTGCAGAATTCAGGCGAAGTTAACTAGATGTTTATCTCTAGTCTACGGACCTTTTAGATCAGGGAGGTAGAGGACCGAGACGTTATATTTCAACATGTGACTCTCTGCCTAAAGTCACAAGACAAAATGGAGAATAGAGAACATGTGACTCCACTTTCACTTCCGTTCGACTGAAAAATAGGACTTCCGCTAACATACAAATAATACTCCAGCAGTAGGCTTCTGTTTAGCTCATTTTCAAAAGTTACCGTCCGATATCATTTTAACATTCCTCCTTTGTTCAATCATGTTGTCTGGTGTTCTACTCTGCACGGAGCGTAAAGTCACAAGAGAAAAGAGCCAGGCTCCGCCTTCACTTCCGTTCAACTGAAACGTTGGGATTCGCCAACATACAAATATTTTTTATTTTTTAATTTTATTTAACGTTTATTTAACCAGGTAAGCCAGTTGAGAACAAGTTCTCATTTACAACTGTGACCTGGCCAAGATGAAGCAAAGCAGTGCGATAAAAACAACAACACAGAGTTACATATTGTTGGGATTTAATTTGTTTGTTGAAATACAAGAGTTTAACCTTTGGACAGAAACTGTTGGTTTCTCAATATCAGATAACTTGTTTGTTGAAATACAAGAGTTTAACCTTTGGACAGAAACTGTTGGTTTCTCAATATCAGATACACAGGGTGTAGATACTCTGCTTAAGGAAGCGGTGGGTGTGACTAACTGTCAGTGGAGTTATCAGCTGTCAAGTCACGATAGGCCGTATCTCTGTGGTTTTACTAAGAGAACAGAACAAGAAGTAAAGTTGCTATGAAACAGGGTTGATTAAGGACATCAATTTGAGGACATCTGCCAGAGACAGAACTACGCCTGGCAACTCAGCGCCTAGGGGTTGGGACCAACCCGCGCGCCAACGAACAGGCAGCAAGTCTAAACCACGCCCAGCCTCTACTCAGACAGGCCTGTTCAGAAACGGGAACTATCTCTGTCAAGGGTATTTAAGGAAGAACATGTAAGACAGCCGCCAGTTCTCTGACCTCCCTGCGTGGTGCATCAGTGAGCCCGTATACGAACCCTCATACTTATCATTTATACATTTGCATTTAATAAACTTAGCTTGATTTGCAATAACTTCAATGATGTCTTTCATTCCAATACCAGATTTGAATTGACGCACTCTTACAATATGGGGTAAAACAAAACATAAAATCAAAAATACAACAGAAAATATATATACAGTGTGTGCAAATGTAGCAAGTTATGGAGGTAAGGCAATAAATAGGCTATAGTGCAAAATAATTACAATTAGTATTAACACTGGAATGATAGATGTGCAAGAGATGACGTGCAAATAGAGATACTGGGGTGCAAATGAGCAAAATAAATAACAATATGGGGATGAGGTAGTTGGGCGGGCTAATTTCAGATGGGCTGTGTACAGGTGCAGTGATCGGTAAGGTGCTCTAACAACTGATGCTTAAAGTTAGTGAGGGAGAGAAGAGTCTCCAGCTTCAGAGATTTTTGCAGTTCGTTCCAGTCATTGGCAGCAGAGAACTGGAAGGAATGTCGGCCAAAGGAGGTGTTGGCTTTGGGGATGACCAGTGAGATATACCTGCTGGAGCGCATACTACGGATGGGTGTTGCTATGGTGACCAATGAGCTAAGATAAGGCAGGGGATTTGCCTAGCAGTGATTTACAGATGGCCTGGAGCCAGTGGGTTTGGCTGACGAATATGTAGTGAGGACCAGCCAACAAGAGCGTACAGGTCACAGTGGTGGGTAGCATATGGGGCTTTGGTGAAAAAAACGGATGGCACTGTGATAGACTACATCCAATTTGCTGAGAAGAGTGTTGGAGGCTATTTTGTAAATTACATGGCCGAAGTCAAGGGGTCGGTAGGATAGTCAGTTTTACGAGGGCATGTTTGGCAGCATGAGTGAAGGAGCGAAATAGAAAGCCGATTCTAGATTTAACTTTGGATTGGCGATGCTTAATGTGAGTCTGGAAGGAGAGTTTACAGTCTAACCAGACACCTAGGTATTTGTAGTTGTCCACATACTCTAGGTCAGACCCGTCGAGAGTAGTGATTCTACTCGGGTGGGCGGGTGCCAGCAGCGTTCGATTGAAGAGCATGCATTTAGTTTTACTAGAGTTTAAGAGCAGTTGGAGGCCACGGAAGGAGTGTTGTATGGCATTGAAGCTCGTTTGGAGATTGGTTAACACAGTGTCCAATGAAGGGCCAGATGTATACAAAATGGTGTCGTCTGCGTAGAGGTGGATCTGAGAGTCACCAGCAGCAAGAGCGACATCATTGATATACACAGAGAAAAGAGTCGAACCCTGTGGCACCCCCATAGAGACTGCCATAGGTCCAGACAACAGGCCCTCAGATTTGACACATTGAACTCTATCTGAGAAGTAGTTGGTGAACCAGGCGAGGCAGTCATTTGAGAAACCAAGGCTATTTAGTCTGCCAATAAGAATGCGGTGGTTGACAGAGTCGAAAGCCTTGGCCAGGTCGATGAAGACGGCTGCACAGTACTGTCTTATCGATCGCGGTTATAATATCGTTTAGCGACTTGAGCATGGCTGAGGTGCACCCATGACCGGCTCGGAAACCGGATTGCATAGCGGAGAAGGTACGGTGGGATTCGAAATGGTCGATGATCTGTTTATTAACTTGGCTTTCAAAAACTTTCGAAAGGCAGGGCAGGATTGATATAGGTCTGTAACAGTTTGGATCTAGAGTGTCACCCCCTTTGAAGATGGGCAGCTTTCCAATCTCTGGGGATCTCAGACGTTACGAAAAGAGGTTGAACAGGCTAGTAATTGGGGTTGAGACAATTTCGGCAGGCTAATTTTTAGAAAGAAAGGGTCCAGATTGTCTAGCCCAGATGATTTGTAGGGGGTCCAGATTTTGCAGCTCTTTCAGAACATCAGCTGTCTGAATTTGTGTGAAGGAGAAGCGGGGGGGGGCATGGGCAAGTTGCAGCAGAGGGTGCAGAGCTGGTGGCCGGGGTAGTGGTAGCCAGGTGGAAAGCATGGCCAGCCATAGCAAAATGCTTGTTGAAATTCTTGATTATTGTAGATTTATCAGTGGTGATGGTGTTTCCTAGCCTCAGTGCAGTGGGCAGCTGGGAGGAGGTGCTCTTATTCTCCATGGACGTTACAGTGTCCCAAAACTTTTTGGAGTTAGTGCTACAGGATGCAAATTTCTGTTTGAAAAAGCTAGCCTTTGCTTTTCTAACTGCTTGTGTATATTGGTTCCTAACTTCCCTGAAAAGTTGTATATCGCGGGGCTATTCAATGCAAATGCAGTACGCCACAGGATGTTTTTGTGCTGGTCAAGGGCAGTCAAGTCTGAGGAGAACCAGGGGCTATATCTGTTCTTAGTTCTGTATTTTTTGAATGGGGCATGTTTATTTAAGATTGAGAGGACATTACTTTTACTCTAGTCGTAGGAAGCCTTCTGCTTTTAGTAACTAATTTTCTAAAGTTAACGCAGTTTCTCTGGACCCCACAACGTTGGACTTTGGGCCTCTCCCTAATATAAAATAAAATTGAATGTTTCAGCCAGACAGCCACTCACAAACCGATCGCTGTACATCGTGCTGAAATACCGACATGTCTATGCGGCTGCATGCCTAATTAATCGATGATAGGGTTCCTGTGGTGCAAGAGCATGTAAAGCTTTGCTTTAGCTAATGGATAAAGGTTTATTGGTAGGCCTCTATTTGGTCGTCATTTTCTCATTTGAGTCATCTAGCAGATGCTCTTATCCAGAGCGAGTTACAGTTAGTGAGTATAATAAATTGTCCATGCATACTAATCAGCTACCAATTGATGTTTTAAATAATATACAACTGCACTGAACAGTGGGGAAAAAAGTTTTTAGTCAGCCACCAATTGTGCAAGTTCTCCCACTTAAAAAGATGAGAGAGGCCTGTAATTTTCATCATAGGTACACGTCAACTATGACAGACAAACTGAGAATTCTTTTTTCCAGAAAATCACATTGTAGGATTTTTAATGAATTTATTTGCGTATTATGGTGGAAAATAAGTATTTGGTCAATAACAAAAGTTTCTCAATATTTTGTTATATACCCTTTGTTGGCAATGACACAGGTCAAACGTTTTCTGTAAGTCTTCACAAGGTTTTCACACACTGTTGCTGGTATCAATAAGAAGAAGAGACTTGCTTGGGCCAAGAAACACAAGCAATGGGGGAAACGGTGGAAATTTGTCCTTTGGTCTGGAGTCCAAATTGGAGATTTTTGGTTCCAGCCGCCGTGTCTTTGTGAGACGCGGTGTGGGTGAACGGATGATCGCATGTGTATTTCCCACCGTAAAGCATGGAGGAGGAGTTATGGTGTGGGGGTGCTTTGCTGGTGACACTGTCTGTGATTTATTTAGAATTCAAGGCACACTTAACCAGCATGGCTACCACAGCATTCTGCAGTGATACGCCATCCCATCTGGATTGGGCTTAGTGGGACTATCATTTGTTTTTCAACAGGACAATGACCCAACACACCTCCAGGCTATGTAAGGGCTATGTTACCAAGAAGGAGTCTCCCGAGTGGCGCAGTGGTCTAAGTGCTAGCAGTGCCACTAGGGATCCTGGTTCGAATCCAGGCCCTGTCGTAGCCGGCCGCGACCGGGAGACCCATGAGATGGCGCACAATTGGTCCAGGGTAGCGGAGGGAATGGCCGGCAGAAAAAAATAATAATAAATACATTTTTTTTTTAAAGAAGAAAAATAAATACTAAAACAAGGAGAGGGATGTAGTGCTGCATCAGATGACCTGGCCTCCACAATCCCCCGACCTAAACCAAATTGAGATGGTTTTTGGATGAGTCGGACCGCAGAGTGAAGGAAAAGCAGCCAACAAGTGCTCAGCATATGTGGGAACTCCTTCAAGACTGTTGGAAAAGCATTCCAGGTGAAGCTGGTAGAGAGAATGGCAAGAGTGTGCAAAGCTGTCATCAAGGCAAAGGGTGGCTACTTTGAAGAATCTCAAATATAAAACATGTTTTGAATTGTTTAACACTTTTTTGGTTACTACATGATTCCATATGTGTTATTTCAAAGTTTTGATTTGACAGCATGTTGGATGACTGTCATTCATATTCCATTCACCCAGTTCAATGTAACATCGATAGGTTTAGGCTACTACATGATTCTCAAATTTTCCCTATACCCATCATGA
>NW_025537236.1:0-38980 GCF_020615455.1 Coregonus clupeaformis | reverse complement strand
TAAGAACCATATATATACAGTTAACTCCCCCTTCCTTTCTGTGGCAGTCTGTATAAGAACCACTTACATCTGCCAATCCTCTTCCTTTCTGTGGCAGTCTGTATAAGAACTATTTATATCAGAATCTTCCTTCCTTTCTGTGGGCAGTCTGGTATAAGAACCATTTATATCAGTTAATCCCCTTCCTTTCTGTGTTAAAGTTGTATAAGAACTATTTATATCAGTTAATCCTCTTCCTTTCTGGGTGACAGTCTGTATAAGAACTAGCTTATATCAGTTAACTCCCCTTCCTTTCTGTGGGCAGTCTGTATAAGAATCTATTTATATCAGTTAATCCCCTTCCTTTCTGTGGCTGCCTGTATAAGAACTATTTATATCAGTTAATCCTCTTTTCTGTAGGCAGTCTGTATAAGAACTATTTATATCTGCTAATCCCCCTTCCTTTCTGTGGCAGTCTGTATAAGAACTATTTATATCAGTTAATCCCCTTCCTTTTTCTGTGGACAGTCTGTATAAGAACTATTTATATTAGTTAATCCCCTTCTTTCTGTGGCAGTCTGTATAAGAACTATTTATATCAGTTAATCTCCCTCCTTTCAGGACAGTCTGTATAAGAATCTATTAGAGTATCAGTTAATCCCCTTCCTTTCTGTGGCAGTAGTCTGTATAAGAACTATTTATATCAGTTAATCCCCTTCCTTTCTGTGACAGTTGTAAAGAACTATTTAGATCAGTGCTAATCCCCTTTCTCTGTGACAGTTCAGGATAAGAACTATTTATATCAGTGCTAATCCCCTTCCTTTCTGGGTGACAGTCTGTATAACAACTACATTTATACTGAAGTATTAATCCCCTCTCTTCCTTTCTGTGACAGTACTTGTATAAGTAACTATTTATATCAGTTAATCCTCTTCCCTTTCTGTGGCGGTCTGTATAAGAACTATTTATATCAGTTGATCCCCTTCCTTCTGTGGTAGTCTGTATAAGAACTATTTATACTGCTAATCCTCTTCCTTTCTGTGGACAGTCTGTATAAGAACTATTTATATCAAGTTAACTCCCCTTCCTTTCTGTGGCAGTCTGTATAAGAAACTATTTATACATAGTTAATCCTCCTTCCCTTTCTGTGATAGTCTGTATAAGAAACTATATATATCAAAGTTAACTCCCTTCCTTTTGTGATGGAGTCTGTATAATATCTATTTATACCAGTTAACTTCCTTCCCTGTAGGCAGTCTGTATAAGAACTATTTATATCAGTTAATCCCTCTTTCTGTGACAGTCTGTATAAGAACTATTTATATCAATAATCCCCTCCTTTCTGTGACAGTCTGTATAAGAACTATTTATATTAGTAACCCCTTCCTTTCTGTGACAGTCTGTATAAGAACTATTTATATCAGTTAACCTCTTCCTTTCTGTGGCTGTCTGCTGTATGTAGAACTATATATATCAGTTAATCCCCTTCCTTTCTGTGGCGGCCTGTATAAGTAGAACTATTTATATCAGTTAACTTCCCTCCTTTCTGTGGCAGTCTGTATAAGAACGACTTAGATCATGCTAATCCCCTTCCTTCTGTGACAGCCTGTATAAGAACTATTTATATCACTTAATCCCTTCTTTCTGTGGCAGTCTGTATAAGAACTATTTATACTGCTTAATCCTTCCTTTCTGTGGTAGTCTGTAAGAACCCTATATATCAGTTAATCCCTCTCTTCCTTTCTGTGGCAGTCTGTATAAGTAAACTATTTATATCAGTTAATCCCCTTCCTTTCTGTGGCAGTCTGTATAAGAACTATTTATATCAGTTAATCCTTTCCTTTCTGTGACAGTCTGTATAAGAACTATATATATCAGTTAATCCCCTTCCTTTTCTGTGGCAGTCTGTATAAGAACCATTTATATCAGTTAACTCTTCCCTTCTGTGATAAATAAAACTATTTATTGCTAATCCCTGCAGTCTGTATAAGAACCATTTATATCAGTTAATCCCCCTTCCTTTCTGTGGCAGTCTGTATAAGAACCATTATACTGTAGTTAATCCTCCTTCCTTTCTGTGGCAGTCTGTATAAGAACCATTTATATCAGTTAATCCCCTTTCCTTTCTGTGGCAGTCTGTATAAGAACTATTTATATCAGTTAATCCCCTTCCTTTCTGTGGCGGTCTGTATAGGAACTATTTATACTCGTTAACCCTTCCTCTCCGTGCGGGCAGTCTGTATAAGAACTATTTATATCAGTTAATCCCCTTCCTTTCTGTGACAGTCTGTATAAGAACCATTTATACCGGCTAATCCCCCTTCCTTTCTGTGACAGTCTGTATAAAAGAATCCATGTATATCAGTTAATCCTTCCTTTCTGTGACAGTCTGTATAAGAACCATTTATACTCAGTTAATCCCCCTTCTTTCTGTGACAGTCTGTATAAGAACCATTTATATCAGTTAATCCCTCTTCCTTCTGTGACAGTCTGTATAACAAACTATCTATATCTGTAGTTAATCCCCTCTCTTTCTGTGATAAGTCTGTATAAGAACCATTTATACCAGTTAACTTCCTTCCTTTCTGTGACAGTTGTATAATAAACTTATTTATATGAAGTTAATCCCTCCTTTCTGTGACAGTCTGTATAAGAACCATTTATATCAGTTAATCCCCTTTCCTTTCTCTAGACTAGTCTGCATAAGAACTATTTATATCAGTTAACCCCTTCCTTTCTGTGGCGGTCTGTATAAGAACCATTTATATCAGTTAATCCTCTCCCTTCCTTTCTGTGGGCAGTCTGTATAAGAACTATTTATATCTGCTAATCCCCTTCCTTTCTGTGACAGTCTGTATAAGAACTATTTATATCAAAGTTAATCCCCTTCCTTTCTGTGGCAGTCTGTATAAGAAACTATTTATATCAGTTAATCCCCCTTCCTTTCTGGTGACAGTCTGGGTAAGAACCATTTATACTGGGTTAATCCCCTTCCTTTCTGTGGCAGTCTGTATAAGAACCATTTATACTGCTAATCCCCTTCCTTTCTGTGGCAGTCTGTATAAGAACTATTTATATTAGTTAATCCCTCTTTCTGTGGCAGTCGGTATAAGAACCATTTATAATTCAGGTAATCCCTTCTTTCTGGGTGGCAGTCTGTATAAGAACTACTATATACACTGTTAAGATCCCCTTCCTTTCTGTGGCAGTCTGTATAAGAACTATTTATATCAGTTAATCCCCTTCCTTTCTGGGTGGCAGTCTGTATAAGAACTATTTATATCAGTTAACTCTCTTCCTTTCTGGGGACAGCCTATGTATAAGAATCTATTTATACTGTGTTAATCCTCTTTCCTTTCTGTGGGAGCTAGCCTGTATAAGAACTATTTACACTTTTAGCAGTTAATCCTTCCTTTCTGTGACAGTCTGTATAAGAAACCATTTACATCAGTTAATCCCCTTCTTTTCTGTGGCTAGTCTGTATAAGAACCATTTATATGTGTTAATCCCCTTCCTTCTAGGGCTGGTATAAGAACGATTTATATCAGTTAATCCCCTTCCTTTCTCTGTGACAGTCTGTATAAGAAACATTACTGGGACCCTGTAACTATTTATATCAGTAGTTAATCCTCTTCCTGTAAGACAGTCTGTATAAGGTACCATTTACATTAGCCAATCCCCTCTCTTTTGTGACAGTCGGTATAAGAACTATTTATATCAGTTAATCCCCCTTCCTTTCTGTGGCGGTCTTGTGGAAGGTGAACCATTTATATCAGTTAATCCCCTTCCTTTCTGTGGCAGTCTGTATAAGAACTATTTATAATTCAGTTAATCCCCCTTTCTTTCTGTGGCAGTCTGGCAGTAAGAACTATTTATAGTCAGTTAATTTTCCGTGGCAGCTCTGTATAAGAACGATTTATATCAGCTAATCCCCTTCCTTTCTGTGGCAGTCTGTATAAGAACCATTTACTCACTTAATCTCCTTCTTTTCTGTGACAGTCTGTATAAGAAATCCTATTTATATCAGTTAATCCCCTTTCTTTCTGTGGGACATAGTCTGTATAAGTGAGAACTATTTATATCAGTTAATCCTCTCTTCTGTGGCAGTCTGTATAAGTAAATCTATTTATATCAGTTAACTCCTTCCTTTCTGTGGGCAGCCTGTATAAGAACTATTTAGGTATCAGTTAATCCCCCTTCCTTTCTGTGGTAGTCTGTGGTAAGAACCATTTATCAGTTAATCCCCTTCCTTTCTGTGGCAGTCTGTATAAAGAACCATTTACACTGCTAATTCCCTCCTTTCTGTGGCAGTCTATAAGAACTATTTATATCTGCTATTCCCCTTCTTTCTGTGGCAGTCTGTATAAGAACTATTTTACATCAGTTAACCCTTCCTTTCTGTGGCAGTCTGTATAAGAACTATTTAGTATATGAGCTATTCCCCCTTCCTTTCTGTGGCAGTCTGTATAAGAACCATTTATATCAGTTAATCCCTTCCTTTCTGTGGCAGTCTGTATAAGAACTATTTACATCAGTTAACTCCCTTCCTTTTGTGACAGTCTGTATAAGAACCATTTACATCAGTTAATCCCCTTCCTTTCCATGTGGCAGTCTGTATAAGAACCATTTACACTCAGTTAATCCCCCTCCCTTTCTGTGGCAGTCTGTATAAGAACGATTTATATCAGTTAATCACCTTCCTTTCTGTGGCAGTCTGTATAAGAACCATTTATACTTACGTAATCCCCTTCCTTTCTGTGACAGTCTTGTATAAGAACTATTTACATCAGTTAACTTCCTTCCTTTCTGTGGCAGTCTGTAAAGAACTATTTATATCAGTTAATCCCCTTCCTTTCTGTGAGCAGTCTGTATAAGAACTATTTATATGCTAACTCCCTTCTTTTCTGTGTGACAGTCTGTATAAGAACTATTTATATCTGAAGTTAATCCCCCTTCTTGTGGCAGTCTGTATATTAGAACTATTTATATCAGTTAAACTCCCTCCCTTTCTGTGGCAGTCTGGAGCAAGAACCATTTACATCAGTTAATCCCCTTCCTTTCTGTGACAGCCCTGTATATGGACTATTTATACTGAGTTAATCCCCTTCCTTTCTGTGAGCAGTCTGTATAAGAACTATTTATATCAGTTAACTCTTCTTCTGTGGCAGTCTGTATAAGAACCATTTATATCAGTTAATCCCCTTCCTTTCTGTGGCAGTCTGTATAAGAACCATTTATATCAGTGGTCCCCTTCCCTTTCTGTGGCAGTCTGTAGCAAGAACTATTTATATCAGTTAACTCTCTCTTCCCTTTTGTGGCAGTCTGTATAAGAACTATTTACATCAGTTAATCCCCTTCCTTTGTGACAGTCTGTATAAGAACTATTTATATGTTAACTCCCCTTTCCTTTCTGTGGCAGTCTGTATAAGAACCATTTATACTGAAGTTAATCCCCTTCCTTTCTGTGGCAGTCTGTATAAGAACTATTTATATCAGTTAACCTCTTCTTTTTGTGGCAGTCTGTATAAGAACTATTTATATCAGTTAATCCCTTCTTTATGTGACAGTCTGTGTATAAGAACCATTTATACCAGTTAATCCCCTTTCCTTTCTGTGACAGTCTGTATAAGAACTATTTATATCAGTTAATCCCCCTTCTTCTGTGGCAGTCTGTATAAGAACTATTTATATCAGTTAATCCCTTCCTTTCTCTGCGCGGGCAGTCTGTATAAGAACTATTTATATCAGTTAACTTCTCTTTATTTCTGTGACAGTCTGTATAAGAACTATTTATATCAGTTAATCCCCCTCCTTTCTCAGTGATAGCCTGTATGAACTTTTACAATGAAGTTAATCCCCCTCTCTTTCTGTGGACAGTCTGTATAAGAACTATTTATACTGAGTTAATCCCCTTCCTTTCTGTGGCGGTCTAAGAACTATTTATATCAGTTAATCCCCCTTCTTTTCTGTGGCAGTCTGTGGAAGAACTACTTACTCTAAGTTAATCCCCTTCCTTTCAAGTGGCAGTCTGTATAATGAACTATTTATATGGGGTTAATCCCTCCCTTCTCTGTGGCAGTCTGTAGTAAGAACTATATATACATGTTAATCCCCTTCCTTTCTGTGGCAGTGTCTGTATAAGAACTATTTACATCAGTTAATCCCCTTCCTTTCTGTGGCAGTCTGTATAAGAACTATTTATATCAGTTAATCCCCTCCTTTCTGTGGTAAACATTAGTACAAGAACCATTTATACTGCTATTCCCCTTCCTTTCTGTGGCAGTCTGTATAAGAACCATTTATATCTAAGGTAACTCTTCCTTTCTGTGGCAGTCTGTATAAGAACCATTTATATCAGTTATTCCCCTTCTTTCTAGTGAGTAGTCTGTATAAGAACTATTTTATATCAAGTTAACTTTCCTTTTCTGTGGCAGTCTGTATAAGAACTATTTATGATTAGTTAATCCCCCCCTTCCTTTCTGTGGTAGTCTGTATAAGAACTATTTATATCAGTTAATCCCCTTCTTTCTGTGGCAGTCTGTATAAGAACCATGTAGATCAGTTATTCCTTCCTTTCTGTGACAGTCTGTATAAGAACCATTTATATCAGTTAACCCCTCTTCTTTTCTGTGACAGTCTGTATAAGAACTATTTATCTCGAATAATCCCCTTCCTTTCTGTGACAGTCTGTACAAGAACTATTTACATCCGTTAATCCCCTTCTTTTCTGTGGCTAGTCTGTCAGCAGAACCATTTATACTTTTAAGTACCCTCCTTCCTTTCTGTGGCAGTCTGTATAAGAACTATTTATATCAAGTTAATCCCCTTCCTTTCTGTGACAGTCTGTATAAGAACTATTTATATCTGCTAACCCCTCCCTTCCCTTTCTGTGACAGTCTGTATAAGAACTATTTACATCAGTTAATCCTTTCTGTGATAGTCTGTATAAGAACTATTTATATCAGTTATTCCCCCTTCCTTTCTGTGGCAGTCTGTATAAGAACTATTTATATCTGCTTAATTCCTTTTCAGTGTACAGTCTGTATAAGAACTATTGATGAGCAATTGATTTTAATCCCCTTCCTTTCTGTGGCAGTCTGTATAAGAATCTATTTATATCAAGCATCCCCTTCTTTCTGTGGCAGTCTTGTATAAGAACTATTTATATCAAAGTTAATCCCCTCTTCTAGGGTAGTCTCACAAGAACTACTTACACTGAGTTAATCCCCCTTCCTTTCTGTGACAAAGTCTCAGAAGTAAGAACTATTTATATCAGTTAATCCCCTTTCTTTTCTGTGGCAGTCTGTATAAGAAACCATTTATATCAGTTAATCCCCTTCCTTTCTGTGACAGTCTGTATAAGAACTATTTATATCAGTGTTAATCCCCTTCCTTTCTGTGACAGTCTGTATAATAACTATTTATATCAGTTAATCCCCTTCCTTTCTGTGACAGTCTGTATAAGAACCATTTATAAGTTAATCCCCTTCCTTTCTCGTGGTATCAAAGACTATTTTCTAATCCCCTTACAGTCTCTATAAGAACCATTTATACTCAGTTAACTCCCTTCTCTTTCTGTGGCAGTCTGTATAAGAACCATTTACACCCAGTTAACCTCTTTCCTTTCTGTGAGACAGTCTGTATAAGAACCATTTATATTAGTTAACTTCTCTTCCTTTCTGTGACAGTCGGTATAAGAACTATATTTATATCAAAGTTATTCCTCTTCCTTTCTGTGGCAGTCTGTATAAGAACTATTTATATCAGTTAATCCCCTTCCTTTCTGTGGCAGTCTGTGTATAAGAACTATTTATATCAGTTAATCCCCCTTCCTTTCTGTGGCAGTCTGTATAAGGCAACTCCATTTATATCAAATTAACGCCCCCTTCCTTTCTGTGGCATTCTTTGTATAAGAACTATTTATATCAGTTAATCCCCTTCTTTTCTGTGGGCAGTCTGTATAAGAACCATTTTACACTGCTAATCCTCTTCCTTTCTGTGACAGTTCACAAGAACCATTTACATCAGTTAATCCCCTCTCCTTTTCCGTGGCAGTCTGTATAAGAACCATTTATATCAGTTAATCCCCTTCCTTTTTGTGGCAGTCTGTATGAAGAACGATTTACACGCTAATCCCTCTTTCTGTGGGCTAGTCTGTATAAAGAACTATATTTATATCAGTTCACCCCTCCTTTCTAGCAGTGACAGTCTGTATAAGAACTATTTATATCAGTTAATCCCTTTGTGGCAGTCTGTATAAGAAACTTTATTTATAGTTAGCCAATCCCTTTTCTGTGGCAGTCGGTATAAGATTTAAACATTAATCAGTGTATAAGAACATACACCCCCTTCCTTTTTGTACAAAGTCTGTATAAGAACTATATATATCTGCTAACCCCCTTCCTTTCTGTGGACAGTCTGTATAAGAACTATTTATATGGAGTTAATCCTCTCTTCCTTTCTGTGGGTAGTCTGTATAAGAACTATTTATACGCATGAAGCATTCCCCTTCCTTTCTGTGACAGTCTGTATAAGAACTATTTATATGAGTTAATCCCCTTCCCTTTCTGTGGCAGTCTGTATAAGAACTATTTACACTAGCTAATCCCCTCTTCCTTTCTGTGACAGTCTGTATATTAAACTATTTATTCACTGCTAACTTTTTCTGTGGCAGTCTGTAATAAGAACCATATTTACATCAGTTAATCCCCTTCTGTAGATTAACTCCGTCGAAGCACCCGTTTGTATAAAAGAACCATTTTACACTGCTAACTCTCCTTTTCTGTGGCAGCCTGTATAAGAACTATTTATATCAGTTAATCCCCATTCCTTTCTGTGACAGTCTGTATAAAGAACTATTTATACCAGTTAATCCCTTCCTTTCTGTGACAGTCTGTATAAGAACTATTTTACACCAGTTATTCCCCTTCCTTTCTGTGACAGTCTGTATAAGAACTATTTATATCTGTGCTAACTCTCCCTTCCTTTCTGTGGCAGTCTGTAGAAGAACTATTTATATCAGTTAATCCCCTTCCTTTCTGTGGCAGTTCTGTATAAGCACCATTTACATCAGTTAAATCCTTTCTTTCTGTGATAGTCTGTATAAGAACTATTTATATCAGTTAATCCTCTTGTAAGTGTAAAAGAAATCCGAAGTAACTTTTGCTCCCTTTTTCTGTGGCAGTCTGTATAATGAACTATTTATAACAGTTAACTCCTTTCTAGTGGCAACAGTCTGTATAAGAAACTATTTATATCTGCTAATCCCCGTTCCTTCTTCTGTGGCAGTCTTGTATAAGAACCATTTATACCAGTTAATCTCTTCCTTTCTGTGACAGTCTGCTACTAAGAACTATTTATATCAGCTAATCCCCTTCCTTTCTGTGGCTGTCTGTATAAGAACTATGTATATCAGTTAATCCCCTCTCCTTTTCGCGTGTGACAGTCTGTATAAGAACCATTTATATCAGCTAATCCCCTTCCTTTCTGTGACAGTATGTATATAAGAATCTATTTATATCTGCTAATCCCCTTCCTTTCTGTATGGTAGTCTGTATAAGAAACTATTTATATCAGTGCTAATCCCCCCTTCCTTCTGTGGAGAGTTGTATAAGAACTATTTATATCAGTTAACCCCCTTCCTTCTGTGACAGTCTTGTATAAGAACCATTTATACTCATAATCCCCTTCCTTTCTGTGGCAGTCTGTATAAGAACCATTTATATCAGTTAATCCCCTTCCTTTCTGTGGCAGTCTGTATAAGAACTATTTATATCAGTTAATCCCCCCTTCCTTTAGTGTGACAGTCTGTATAAGAACCATTTATATCAGTTAATCCCTTCCTTTCAGGCAGTCTGTATAAGTAACTATTTATATCTGCTAATCCCCTTCCTTTCTGTGGCAGTCTGTATAAGAACTATTTATAATTTAGCTAATCCCCTTCCTTTCTGTGACAGTCTGTGTAAGAAACCATTTATATCAGTTAATCCCTTTCCTTTCTGTGACAGCCCGTAGAGACAACTATTTATATATCAGTTAACTCTCCCTTCCTTTCTGTGGCAGTCTGTATAAGAAACCATTTATATCAGTTAATCCCCTTCCTTTCGTGGTGATAGTCTGTATAAGAAACTATTTACATCAGTTAATCCCTTCCTTTCTGTGGCAGTCTGTATAAGAACCATTTATATCAGTTAATCCCCCTTTTTCTGTGACAGTCTGGTATAAGAATATTTATATCAGTTAATCCCCCTTCCTTTCTGTGGCAGTCTGTATAAGAAACTATTTATATGAAGTTAATCCCTTCCTTTCTGTGGCAGTCTGTATAAGAACCATTTATACCAGTTATCTCCCCTTCCTTTCTGTAGACAGTCTGTATAAGAACCATTTAGTACTGAGCTAATCCCCCTTCCTTTCTGGTGGCAAAGGCTGTATAAGAACTATTTTATACTGGGTTAATCCCCCTCCTTTCTGTGACGTCTGTATAATAACTATTTATATCAGTTAACCCTTCTTTTCTGTGGCAGTCTGTATAAGAAAACTATTTATATGCTAATCCCCATGTTTCAGAATCTTCTTTCTGTGGCAGTCTGTATAAGAACTATTTATAAAATCAACGATACCACCCCGCAGACTCCTTGCTGTCCCCATCTTTGTGACAATTAATAGTATGAAAAAGCCAACTGAGATTTATCGTTAATTCCTTTATTGAACTTGCATGGTCTGATAACCCAACTAGAAAACCCTCTTCATACGTCGAGTTTTTCCCTACCCTCCCCTGCATTACCTGTTGAGGCAGTCTGTATACATTCTGATGTAAGAAGGCTATTAAAAATTATATCAAACTTTCCTTTCTGTGGCAGTCTTTGTATAAGAACTATTTACACTGCAGTTAACCCCCTTCCTTTCTGGTTGCAGTCTGTATAAGAACTATTTATATCTGCTAATCCCTCTTCCTTTCTGTGGCAGCCTGTGGGAAGAACTCTTTAGAGCCAGTTATTCCCCTTTGTGGGTATGTCTGTATAAGAAACTATTTGTACTCATTAATCCCCTTCCTTTCTGTGGCAGTCTGTATAAGAACTATTTATATCAGTTAATCCTCCTGTAGCAGTCTGTATAAGAACTATTTATATCAGTTGTCTCCCTTCCTTTCTGTGGCAGTCTGTATAAGAACTATATATATCAGTTAACCTCTTCCTTTCTGTAGCAGTCTGTATAAGAACTATTTATATCAGTTAACCTCTCCTTTCTGTGGCAGTCTGCTATAAGAACTATTTATATCAGTTAACTCCCCTTCCTTTCTGTGGCAGTTGTATAAGAAAACCATTTTATATCAGTTAATCCCCTTCCTTTCTGTGGCAGTCTGTATAAGAACCATTTACATCTGCTAATCCCCTTCCTTTCTGTGACAGTCTGTATAAGAAACTATTTATATCAGTACACCCTCCTTTCTTTCTGTGGCAGTTGTATAAGAAACCATTTATATCAGTTAATCCCCTTCCTTTCTGTGACAGTCTGTACAATAACTATTTATATCAGTTATTCCCCTTCCTTTCTGGTGGCAGTCTGTATAAGAACTATTTATATCAGTTAATCCCCCTCCTTTATGTGGCAGTCTGTATAAGAACCATTTATATTTCAGTTAATCCCCTTCCTTTCTGTGGCAGTCTGTATAAGAACCATTTGTATCAGCGTTAACTCTCTTCCTTTCTGTGACAGTCTGTATAATAAACTATTTATATCGCTAACTCCCTTTCTTTATATGACAGTCTGTATAAGAACTTCATTTAGAGATTCAGTTAATCCCCTTCTTTTCTTGTGACAGTCTGTATAAGAACTATTTACATCAGTTAATCCTCTTCCTTTCTGTTGCAGTCTGTCATAAGAACTATTTATATCAGTTAATCCCCCTTTCCTTTATGTGGCAGTCTGTAGAAGAACTATTTATATCAGTTAACTCTTCTTCCTTTCCGTGGCAGTCTGTATAAGAACTATTTGTATCAGTTAATCCCCTTCCTTTCTGTGGCAGTCTGTATAAGAACTATTTATATCAGTTAAACTTTTCCTTTCTGTGGCAGTCTGTAGCAGAACGATGAGACAGTTAATCCTCTTCCTTTCTAGACAGTCTGTATAAGAACTATATATATCAGTTAATCCCCCTTCCTTTCTGTGGCAGTCTGTATAAGAACTATTTGTACTTAGTTAATCCCCTCTTTCTGTGGCAGTCTGTATAAGAACTACTTATACTCAGCTAATCCCCCTTCCTTTCTGTGGCAGTCTGTATGGGAACGCTTTATATCTGTTAATCCCCTTCCTTTCTGTGACAGTCTGTATAAGAATCTATTTATATCAGTTAATCCCCCTCCTTTCTGTGACAGTCTGTATAAGAATCTATTTATATCAGTTAATCCCCTTCTTTTTGTGACAGTCTGTATAAGAACTATTTACCTGCTAACTCTCCTTCCTTTCTGTGGCAGTCTGTATAAGAACCATTTAGAGATCAGTTAACTTCCTCCTTTCTGTGGTAGTCTGTATAAGAAACTTATTTATATCATTGTGCTAACCTCTTCCTTTCTATGACAGTCTGTATAAGAAACTACTTACACTAAAGTTAATCCCCCTTCCTTTCTGTAGACAGTCTGTATAAGAAACCATTTATATCTGCTAATCCCTTCCTTTCTGTATGTGGGCGTTGTATAAGAACTATTTATATTATGTTAAATTCTTCCTTTCTGTGGCAGTCTGTATAAGAACTATTCATATATCAGTTAACTTTTCTTTTCTGTGACAGTCTGTATAAGAACTATTTATATCAGTTAATCCCCCTTCCTTTCTGTGACAGTCTGTATAAGAACCATTTATATCTGCTAACTCCTTCCTTTCTGTGACAGTCTGTATAAGAACCATTTATACTGGGGTTAATCCCCTCTTTCTGTGGCAGTCTGTATAAGAACCATTTATATCAGTTAATCCCCTTCCTTTCTGTGGCAGTCTGTATAAGAACCATTTATATCAGTTAATCCCCCTTCTTTTCTGTGACAGTCTGTATAAGAACCATTTATATCTGAAGTTAATCCCCTTCCCTTTCTGTGACAGTCTGCATAAGAACTATTTACATCAGTTAACCCCTTCCTTTCTGTAAGGCAGTCTGTATAAGAAGAACCATTTATATCAGTTAATCCCCCTTCCTTTCTTGGAGCAAGAACTATTTATATCAGTTATTTCCTTTCTGTGGCAGTCTGTACAAGTAGAACGTTATTTATATCAGTTATTCCCCCTTCTTTCTGTGACAGTCTGTATAAGAACTATTTATATCTGCTAATCCCTTCCTTTCTGTGACAGCCTCCACAGTATAAGAACTATTTATATCATTAAGTTAACTCTTCCTTTCTGTGACAGTCTGTATAAAGAACTATTTACATCAGTTAATCCCTCCTATATTATCTGTGGCAGTCTGTATAGGAACTATTTATATTGTTATCCCCTTCCTTTCTGTGAAGCCTGTATAAGAACTATTTATATCAGCTAATCCCCTTCCTTTCTGAGACAGTCTGTATAAGAACTATATATATCAGTTAATCCCCCTTCCTTTCTGTGGCAGTCTCTATAAGAACTATTTACACTGCTAATCCTTCCTTTCTGTGGTAGGTCTGTATAAGAACTATTTATTAGATAAAACCATCCTTCTTTCTGTGGCAGTCTGTGGAAGAATCGCCATTTACAAGCTATCCCTTCCTTTCTGTGGCAGTCTGTATAAGGGGCAACTATTTATGATGTAATCCCCTTCTTTTCTGTGGCAGTCTGTATAAGAACCATTTACATCAAGCATCCCCTTCTTTTTGTGGCAGTCTGTATAAGAACCATTTACATCAGTTAACCCTCTTTTCTGTGGCAGCTCCTGTATTAAGAAACGACTTCACAACTGCGAATCCCCTTCCTTCTATGGCAGCCTGTAGCAGAACCATTGTAGACTACGAATTCTTCCTTTCTGTGGCAGCCTGTATAAGAACCATTATACTCTCTGAATCCTTCCTTTATAAGAGATAGTCTAGGTAGAAGAACTATTTATATACAAAGTTAACCTTCCTTTCTGTAAGGCAGACTAGTTAAGAACTATCTATATCAGTTAATCCCCCTCCTTTCTGTGACAGTCTGTAAGACCTAGTTGATATCAGTTAATCCTCTTCCTTTCTTGATTGTTTAAGGGAATCTATTGGGGTTACTCCCTTTCCTTTATGTGGACAGCCTGGGTAACCGTGTAACTATTTATATCGCCTTCCTTTCTGTGGCAAGTCTGTATAAGAACTATTTATATCATAACCCTTCCTCTTTCTGTGGCAGTCTGTATAAGTAAACTATTTATATCTGCTATCCCTTCCTTTATGTGACAGTCTGTATAATAACCAGTTATATCAGTTATTCCCTCTCTCTTTTTCTGTGTGTAGTCTGTATAAGTAACCATTTATATCAGTTAATCCCCTTCCTCTTTGTGACAGTCTCGTAGAAGAACGGTTGTATTTCGTAGCTACTCCTCTTCTTTCTGTGATAGTCTGTGGTAAGAATCTATTTATCTGCTGACTCCCCTTCGGTAGTGGAACTTTTAGTGTCATGGTCTGTATAGGAACCTTATTATAGGTCTATGTTGATTACCTCTGTGGCATAAATTGTATAAGAACCATTGAGATCAGTTAATCCCCTTCCTTCCTGTGGCAGTTGTATCAGAACCACGGTAGATCAAGCAATCCCTTCCTTTCTGTGGCAAGGGGGTCTGTACAAGAACTTATTTAGATCGGTATCCCCTTCCTTTCTGTGGCAGTCTGTATAAGAACTATTTATATCAGTTGCTTCTTTTCTATACTAAAATTAAGCAATCCTTCCTTTCTGTGGTAGTCTGTATAAGGAACTATTTATATTGAAGAACCCCTTCCTTCTGTGGCAAAGTCTGTAAAAGAACTATTTATACTGGGTTAATCCTTCTTTTCTAAGTGACCCGCACCCCCTATGTTGTATAAGAACATTAATATAACCAGATAACTTCCCGGAGATACAGAATCGTGTGGAAACGAGAGACTATCCTGGGGAAGATTATTATTGCTTATATCAGTTAATTCCTTCCTTTCTATGGCAGTCTGTATAAGAACTATTTATATTTGTGAATCTCCCTTCCTTTCTGTGGCAGTCTGTATAAGAACCATTTATAATTGTTGGGAATCCCTTCCTTTTTGTGACAGTCTGATGTAGAACGAGTTAGGGTATAGTTAATCTTCCTTTCTGTGACAGTCTGTGAGGGCAACCGTTTATATAGTAATTCGGTCCTTTCTGTGACAGTCTGTGGCAGAAACTATTTATATAGTTAATCCCTCCTTTCTGTGGCAGCCTGCATAAGAACCACTTATGTACATAGTTAATCCCCTTCCTTTCTGTGACAGTCTGTATAAGAACTATTTATATCAGTTAATCCCCTTCCTTTCTGTGACTAGTCTATAAACTATTTACTATCAGTTACTCCCCTTCCTTTCTAAAATTTTGATAAGAACTATTTATATCAGTTAATCCTCTTCCTTTCTGTGACAGTCTGTGGGCATAAAACCATTTATATCGTTAACCCTTTCCTTTCTGTGCAGTCTGCGTAGCTATCTATATTATACTTCAGTTAATCCCCTTCCTTTCTGTGACAGTCTGGGGTTATCAAGAATATTTAAGAGCATTCCCCCCTTCCTTTTGTGATAGTCTGTAAGGCTATTTGCACAGTTTAATCCCCTTTCTTTCTGTGACAGTCTGTATAAGAACTATTTATACTGAGTTAATCCTCTTCCTTTCTGTGACAGCCTGTATGGGAATGCCGTATTTGCACTCCTTCCCTTTGTGACAGTTTGTATAAGAACTATTTATATTTCACAGTTACTCTCCCTTCTTTCTGTGACAGTCTGTGAGCAAGAATCCATATATATCAGTTAAACTTCTTCCTTTCTGCAGTCTGTATAAGAACTATTTATATCTGGGTTAACCCCTCTCTTTTGGGGCAGTCTGTATAAGAACTATTTATATCAGTTAACCCCCTCTTTCTGTGGTAGTCATGGTATAAGAACTATTACTAAATAAATCCCTTCCTTTTTGTAGGCAGCCTGTATAAGAACCCAGTTAGCATTGCGTTAACCCTCTCTTTTCTCTGACAGTCTGGCTAAGAACGATTAGATTAGCATCCCTCTTCTTTTCTCGTGGGAGTCGGTATAAGACTGTTGGAGGGCTCAGCTAATCCCCTTCCTTTTCGAGCCTGGGTTAATCCATTAAATCACTTAATCTTCCTTTGTGCAGCCTTGTGAGAACTTACACACTGCTAATCCTTCCGTGGCAGTGGCCTGTGGTGTAACGCCACTTCAATCCTCTTCGTACAGTCTGTATAATAACTATTTATACTGCTAACTCTTCCTTTCTGTGACAGTCTGTATGTTAATCTATTTTATATCAGTGAATTCCTTCCTTTCTGTGGCTATCAGAACAGAACCACAGATAAGATCCCCTTCTTTTTCAAATTAAATTATTAAGATTAAGACTCTCTTCAAAATTTGGTAGAACTATTACTTGGCATCCTCTTTTCGGTAGACAGTCTATAAAGAACTCCATAGTACTAGCAATTTTCTTTTGTGATAGTTTGCATAAGGTCCATTGGTATTTGTTAATCCCTCTTTTATATTCTTGGTATATCATTAAGGCATTTTATAATTCTTCTGTATACCTTGAAGAGAATTTTATTTAGTATGAGTAATCCTCTTTTCAGGTAGTCCATAATAATGGCTACATTGCTATTCCCTCTTCCTTTCTGTGACAGTCTGTATGGGGGAACAAAAAGTATAGTAGAGTGACCCTCTTCTTTTTTGTGGTAGCTGTATAAGAACATATTAGGACAGTTAATTCCTTCTCTTTCTGTGACAGTCTGTATACAATTATTGAGACAAGACCCTTTCTTGGCTGGGGTAAAAAACTATTGGGATTAAAAGAACTTTCTCTTTTCGGCAGTCTGTATAAGAACTATTGAAATGAAGTGAATCTCTCTCCTCCTTTCTGTGATTATCTGGGAGACCGTTGTATCAGCACTCTCTCTTCGCTACAGCTGGAGGCAAACATATATCATAATCCTCGCCTCTCGTGGTCGGTGTTGGTTCCATTTACTAAAGTGAATCCCTTCTTTTCGACAGGCTTCTCTGGGAAGAAGAACTACTTAACTGCTAATCCCTTCCTTTTCGCGAATTAACGGCTGAGAATGAAAGTAACTTCTTTTCAGGTGGCAAACTAAATGCCCGCAGATTTAGCGCCCCCTTCCTTTCTGTGGTAGCCTGGAGGTAGAACTATTAAAACAGCAGACATCTCTCTCGTGTGATAATTTGTAAGAATCATAAATGTTAATCCCCTCTTTTCTTGTAGAATTGGGTGGTGAATATTGAAACAATATCCTCTTTTGTGTGATAGGCCTGAAGAACTGTACAGACATAGCGGAATTCTTCAGTAGGGGGCTGTATGGCAAACCCATTACTTCATAACTTTCTCTGTGTGAATGGTAGTGAATCATTTATATCAGTTAACTTTCTTTGTGTATAGCCTTCTGTGTGCTGGTGGCAATTTAGCACTCTTTCCTTGTATGGCCTGTGGTGTAGAATGTTCATTGTATCAGTGACTCCCTTTTCGTAATGGCAAAAAAGAACTATTGCAGGGTTTAAGCACTCCTTCTTTTAGCCTGCAGAATATTATATCAAAAGTTAAACTCTTCCTTTCTGTATAAGTAGAACCAGCTATATCAGTTAATCCCCCTCCTAAAAGCCTGCACAACTACTTAATGAATCTTTTTTGTGACAGACTGTATAAGAACCAATACCAGTGCCCTTCTTTGTAAATTCAGATAAGTGTAAGAACTATTTTTAATGGTCTTTTGTGGTAACTGTGAAGAACTATTTGTATCTCAGCACTTCCTTCTTTTCTGGGGAAAGAGTTGTATGGCAACTATTACACTAAGTTAATTCTCTCTTTTCTGTGACAGTCTGAATGGCAAGGAACTATTTATACTGCTAACCCCCTTCCTTTCTGTGACAGTCTGTGCAAGAACGATTTAGATTAGTTAATCTCTTCCTTTCTGGGGCGACTCTGCTATGGGTATCAGCACCCCTTCCTCCGATATGAAGTAACTATTGACATTGCGACCCTTTTTCTGTGACAGCCTGTATAAGCATTTGTAGTCAGCTATTCTATTTTTGTGAGTCTGATAAGAACCATTTACATCAGTTAACCTCTTTCGGTGGCACGTCATTTGATCAACGCGTGTAGACCAGCGACTCCTTTTCTGTGGTAGTCTCCGGGGAGGCATAAGACCAATTTATTCAGGATTGCGCGAATCCCCTTCCTTCTGTGACAGTCTGTATAAGAACTATTATCAGAGACTGACAATCCCCTTTCTTTGTGTAAGTAAGAACTTAGATCAAGCAATCCCCTTCCTTGTTGTTGAACCGGTCTTGTTAAGCTATTTATATCATTAATCCCCCTTTCTTGTGACAGGCTGCATAAGAACGATTAAGTTTCTCTATGGCAAGTGACAGACTCAGCTAACTCTTTCCTTTCTGTAAATGGCAGTGAAAACTATTGGTACTAGCAGTCCCTCCTTCTTTTCTAGCACAGTCTGTATAAGAAACCATTTATATCAGTTAATCC
The DNA here is from genome assembly GCF_020615455.1 of Coregonus clupeaformis. Taxonomy (NCBI): domain Eukaryota; kingdom Metazoa; phylum Chordata; class Actinopteri; order Salmoniformes; family Salmonidae; genus Coregonus; species Coregonus clupeaformis. The sequence continues at coordinate 20,308 of NW_025537236.1, read as the reverse complement.
CCTTCCCTTTCTGTGGCAGTCTGGGTAATAAACCTATATTGCACATCAGGCTCATCCTCTTCCTTTCTGTGGTAGTTCGTATAAGAACTATTTATATCTGCTAATCCCCTTCCCTTTTAAGTCGAGGAACTGTATGTTAATCCCCTTTCTGTGGCAGTCTGTATAAGAACAGTTGAATATTCATTAATCCCCTTTCCTTCTGTGAAAGACAAGACTGGAGTTAAGAACTATTTATACTGGCGTTATCCTTTTTCTGGGGTAGGCAGTCAGGTATAAGTAACTATTTATAATTATTAATCCCTTCCTTTTTGGAGAGTCGGTATAAGAACACATTTATATTAGCTAATCCCTTCCTTTCTGTGACAGTCTGTATAAAGAACTATTGATATAGCTAATCCCTCTGTGACAGTTGTATAGATATTTAACAGTAAAATCCCCTTCTGTGACAGTCTGTATAAAACTCAGTTAGGGAGACCCCCTCTTTCTGTGGCAGTCTGTATAGAGAATCTATTTATATCAGTTAATCCCCTTCCTTTCTGGGTGACAGTCTGTATAAGAACGATTTAAGAACTTTTTGATTAGTTAATCCCCTTTTCTGTGACAGTCTGTATAAGAACTATTTAACACCGATATCTGTAGCGGTTGTATAGAACTATTTATATCGCTAATCCTCGTTTGTGCAGTCCTAGATTAAATGGGAACTATTTATATCAGTTAATCCCCCCCTCCTTTCTGTGACAGTCTGTATAAGAAACTGATTAACACAAGTTAATCCCCTTCCTTTCTGTTACAGTCTGTATAAGAAACTATTTATATCAGTTAATCCCTTCCTTCTCTGTGGCAGTCTGTAGAAGAACCATTTTATATCAGTTAATCCCCTCCTTTCCCGTGGCAGTCTGTATAAGAACTATTTGTATGAGCTAATCCCCTTCCTTTCTGTGACAGTCTGTATAAGAACTATTTATATCAGTTAATCCCTCCTTCTTAGGAGTGGGCTGTATAAGAACGATTAATTAACCCCTTCCTTTTGTGACAGTCTGTAGCTAACCGAGACTACACCCCTTCCTTTATTAGTTAATACTCCCATCCTGGAAGTCTGTATAAGAACTATTTATACTAAAGCTAACCCTCTGGGCAGTTTATAAGAAATTTATGCAAGCCTCCTCTTCTGTGGCAGTCTGTATAAGAACTATTTATATAGCTAATCCCCTTCCTTTCTGTGGCAGTCTGTATAAGAACTATATTATATCAGTTAATCCCTTTCTTTCTCTGAGGCAGTCTGTAATAGGAACTATTGATATCAGTTAATCCCCTTCCTTTCTGTAGACAGTCTGTATAAGAACTATTTATATCAGTTAATCCCCTTCCTTTCTGTGATAGTCTAAATGGTATAAGAACTGATATATATCAGTTAATCCCCTTCCTTTCCGTAGGCAGTCTGTATAAGAACCATTTGGATATCAGTTAATCCCCTTCCTTTCTGTGAAAGTTGTATAAGAACTATTTATATCAGTTAATACCCTTCCTTTCTGTGGCAGCCTGTATAAGAACTATATATATAGATTTCTTGGACCTAAAGAAAATTGAATAACATTCAGTTCCAATCCCCTTCCTTTCTGTGCAGTTGTAGAAGAACATTATATCTAAAGTCCCCCCTTCTTTTTTATACAGTCTGTATAAGAACTATTGTATATGGGTTAATCCCCTTCCTTTCTGTGGCAGTCTGTATAAGAACTATTTATATCGAGGTTAATCCCCTTCTTTTTGTCAGTCTGTATAAGAAACCTATTTGAATACAGTTAATCCCAATCACTGTTGGTTGTGATAAGAAACTATTTATAACAGTTAATCCCCTTCCTTTCTGTGACAGTCTGTATAAGAACTATTTATATGGGTTAATCCCCTCCTTTCTGTGAGCAGTCTGTATAAAACGCTATTTATATCAGTGAACCCCCCCTGCAGTCTGTAAAGAACTATTGTGAATTATAGCGGTTAATCCCCTTCCTTTCTGTGGCAGCCTGTATAAGAACGCATTGGAGATATCTGTTGGTCTTTCCTTTTTGTGGTAGTGCTGTATCAGAACTATTTAGGTATCAGTTAATCCCCTTTCCTTTCTGTGGGAAGTCTGTATAAGAACTATGTATATCAGTAACCTCTTCCTTCATCTCTGTGACAGTCTGTATAAGAACTATTTATACCAGTTAATCCCCTTCCTTTTTCTGTGAGCAAGTCTGTATAAGAACTATTTATATCAGTTAATCCCCTTCACTGGTTACAGTCTGTATAAGAACTATTTATATCAGTTAATCCCCCTTCCTTTCTGTGACAGTCTGTATAAGAACTATTTATATCAGTTAATCCCCTTCCTTTCTGTGGCAGTCTGTATAAGAACTATTTACATTGAAGTTAAACTTTCCTTTCTGTAATGTGTAAGCACTGTTTATATAAAAATAGCTATTTGTAAATGGGGTACAGTCAGGCAAGAAATAGTTCCTTTCTTGAAAGTTGTAAAGAACTATTTGAATATCGGATCTCTGGGAGCAACTTTGCAGCGTATACTATTTACATCAGCTAATCCCCCTTTTTCTGTGACAGTCTGTATAAGAAACTATTTATATCAGTTAATCCCCTTCTTTCTGTGGCAGTCTGTTAAGAACTATTTATATATCAAGTTAACTCTTCCTTTTCTGTGACAGTCTGTATAAGAACTATTTATATCAGCTAACTCCCCTTCCTTTCTCAGGCAGTCTGTATAAGAACTATTTATATCAGTTAATCCTCTCTTCTTTCTGTGGCAGTCTGTATAAGAACTATATTATATCAGTTAATCCCCCCCTTCCTTTCTGTGACAGTCTGTATAGGAACTATTTAAGCAAGGAATTAATCCCTTTTTGTGGCAGCTGAATGAAGGACACTATTTACGCTAATCCCCTTCCTTTCTGTGGCAGTCTGTAGGTGATTCAGAACTATTATCAGCTAATCCCCTTCCTTTCTGTGACAGTCTGGAAAGAACTGATTTATATCAGTTAATCCCTTCCTTCTGTGGCAGTGTCAAGAACTATTGAGTAATCAGTTAATCCTCTTTTTTTGTGGTAGTCTGTGTCAGTAGCCACTATTTATATCAGCTAATCCCCTCCTTTCTGTGGCAGTCTGTATAAGAACCTATTTATATCAGTTAATCCCCCCTTCCTTCTTGTGGCAGCCTGTGGCAGAACTATTTATATCAGCTAATCCCCTTCCTTTCTGTGACAGTCTGTATAGGAACTATTTATACCATCCCCTTCCTTTCTGCGTGGATAAGAACTCTGTGGTAGCATAAGAAACTATTTATATCAGTTAATCCCCTTCTTTTCTGTGACAGTCTGTATAAGAACTATTTATATCAGTTAATCCCCTTCCTTTCTGTGGCAGTCTGTATAAAAGAACTATTTATATCAGTTAATCCCCCTTCCTTTCTGTGACAGTCTGTATAAGAACTATTTATATCAGTTAATTCCCCCTTTCTGTGACAGTCTGTATAAGAACTATTTATATCAGTTAATCCCCTTCTTTCTGTGGCAGTCTGTATAAGAACGATTTATATCAGTTAATCCCCTTCCTTTCTGCTTGACAGTCTGTCTAAGAACTATTTATATCAGTTAATCCCCCTTCCCTTTCTGGACAGTCTGTATAAGAACTGTTTATATCAGTTAATCCCCCTTCCTTTCTGTGGCAGTCTGTATAAGAACTATTTATATCAGTTAATCCCTGTGCCTTTCTGTGGCAGAATCTGTATAAAACTATTTATCTCAATTTCCCCTTTTCTGTAGCTGTAGAAACTATTATATCCATTATCCTTTCTTTCTGTGACAGTCTGTAAAGAACTATTTATATCAGTTAATCCCCCTTCCTTTCTGTGACAGTCTGTATAAAGTTAACCCTTCCTTTTTCTGTGACACAGATATATATCGTCCCCCTTCCTTTCTGTGGCTGAGTGATCCCTTTCTTTCTGCATCTGTATAAGAACTACTTTATATCAGTTAATCCCCCTTCCTTTCTGTGACAGTCTGTTATAAGAACTATTTATATCAGTTAATCCTCCCTTTCTGTGCAGTCTGTATAAGAACTATTTATATCAGTTAATCCCCCTTCCTTTCTGCCGACAGTCTGTATAAGAACTATTTATATCAGTTAATCCCCTTCCTTTCTGTGGCAGTCTGTATAAGCACTATTTATATCAGTTAATCCCCTTCCTTTCTGTGACAGTCTGTATAAGAACTGATTTATATCAGTTAATCCCCTTCCTTTCTGTGACAGTCTGTATAAGAACCATTTATATCAGTTAATCCCCCTTCCTTTCTGTGGCAGTCTGTTAAGAACTATTTATATCAGTTAATCCCCCCTTCCTTTCTGTGACAGTCTGTATAAGAACTATTTATATCAGTTAATCCCTTCCTTTCTGTGACAGTCTGGATAAGAATCATTCATATCAGTTAATCCTTCCTTTTCTGTGACAGTCTGTATAAGAACTACTTTATATCAGTTAATCCCCTTCCTTTCTGTGGCAGTCTGTATAAGAACATTTATATCAGTTAATCCCATTCCTTTCTCTGTGGCAGTCTGATACTAAGAACTATTTATATCAGTTACAATCCCCCTTCCTTTCCTGGACAGTCGTCATAAGAACTATTTATATCAGTTAATCCCCTTCCTTTCTGTGACAGTCTGTATAAGAACTATTTACTTATCAGTTAATCCCCTTCCTTTCTGTGGCAGTCTGTATAAGAACTATTTATATCAGTTAATCCCCTTCCTTTCTGGACAGTCTGTATAAGAACTATTTATATCAGTTAATCCCCCTTCCTTTCTGGTGGCAGTCTGTATAAGAACTATTTATATCAGTTAATCCCCTTCCCTGTGGCAGTCTGTATAAGAACTATTTATATCAGTTAATCCCCTTCCTTTCTGTGACAGTCTGTATAAGAACTATTTATATCAGTTAATCCCCCTTCCTTTCTGTGGCAGTCTGTATAAGAACTATTTATATCAGTTAATCCCCTTCCTTTCTGTGACAGTCTGTATAAGAACTATTTATATCAGTTAATCCTTCTTCTGTGGCAGTCTGTAGTAAGAACCATTTATATCAGTTAATCCCCTTCCTTTCTGTGGCAGTCTGTATAAGAACTATTTATATCAGTTAATCCCCTTTCTTTCTGTGGCAGTCTGTATAAGAACTATTTATATCAGTTAATCCCCTTTCTTTCTGTGGCAGTCTGTATAAGAACTATTTATATCAGTTAATCCCCTTCCTTTCTGTGGCAGTCTGATCAAGAACTATTTATACAGTTAATCCCTTCCTTTCTGCTTCAGTCTGTATAAGAACTATTTATATCAGTTAATCCCCTTCCTTTCTGTGACAGTCTGTATAAGAACTATTTATATCAGTTAATCCCTTCCTTTCTGTGGCAGTCTGTATAAGAACTATTTATATCAGTTAATCCCCCCTTCCTTTCTGTGACAGTCTGTATAAGAACTATTTATATCAGTTAATCCCCTTCCTTTCTGTGACAGTCTGTATAAGAACTTTTATATCAGTTAATCCCCCTTCCTTTCTGTGGCAGTCTGTATAAGAACTATTTATATCAGTTAATCCCTTCTTTCTGTGGCAGTCTGTATAAGAACTATTTATATCAGTTAATCCCCTTTCTTTCTGTGGCAGTCTGTATAAGAACTATTTATATCAGTTAATCCCCTTTTCTTTCTGTGACGGTCTGTATAAGAACTATTTATCAGTTAATCCCTTCCTTTCTGTGACAGTCTGTATAAGAACTATTTATATCAGTTAATCCCTTCCTTTCTGTGGCAGTCTGTATGAGAACTATTTATATCAGTAATCCCCTTCCTTTCTGTGGCAGTCTGTATAAGAACTATTTATATCAGTTAATCCCTTCCTTTCTGTGGCTGTCTGTATAAAACTATTTATATCAGTTAATCCCCCTTCCTTTCTGTGGCAGTCTGTATAGGAACTATTTATATCAGTTAATCCCCTTCCTTTCTGTGACAGTCTGTATAAGAACTATTTATATCTAGTTAATCCCCCTTTCCTTTCTGTGGCAGTCTGTATAAGAACTATTTATATCAGTTAATCCCCTTTCTTTCTGTGACAGTCTGTATAAGAACTATTTATATCAGTTAAGACCCCCTTCCTTTCTGTGGCAGTCTGTATAAGAACTATTTATACTCAAGTTAATCCCTTCCTTTCTGTGACAGTCTGTATAAGAACTATTTATATCAGTTAATCCCCTTCCTTTCTGGCAGTCTGTATAAGAACTATTTATATCAGTTAATCCCCTTTCCTTTCTGTGGCAGTCTGTATAAGAACTATTTATATCAGTTAATCCCCCTTCCTTTCTGTGGCAGTCTGTATAAGAACTATTTATATCAGTTAATCCCCTTCCTTTCGTGGCAGTCTGTATAAGAATTATTATATCAGTTAATCCCCCTTCCTTTCTGTGACAGTCTGTATAAGAACTATTTATATCAGTTAATCCCCTTCCTTTCTGTGGCAGTCTGTATAAGAACTATTTATATCAGTTAATCCCCCTTCCTTTCTGTGACAGTCTGTATAAGAACTATTTATATCAGTTAATCCCCCTTCTTTTCTGTGACAGTCTGTATAAGAACTATTTATATCAGTTAATCCCCCTTCCTTTTTCTGTGGCAGTCTGTATAAGAACTATTTTATATCAGTTAACCCCCTTTCTTTCTGTGGCAGTCTGCTATAAGAACTATTTATATCAGTTAATTCCCCTTCCTTTCTGTGACAGTCTGTATAAGAACTATTTATAATCAGTTAACCCTTCCTTTCTGTGGCAGTCGTATAAGAACTATTTACCGTATCAGTTAATCCCCTTCCTTTTTCTGTGGCAGTCTGTATAAGAACTATTTATATCAGTTAATCCCTTCCTTTCTGTGACAGTCTGTATAAGAACTACTTTATATCAGTTAATCCCCTTCCTTTCTGTGACAGTCTGTATAAGAACTATTTATATCAGTTAATCCCCCTTCCTTTCTGTGGCAGTCTGTATAAGAACTATTTATATCAGTTAATCCCCCTTCCTTTCTGTGACAGTCTGTATCAAGAACTATTTATATCAGTTAATCCCCCTTCCTTTCTGTGACAGTCTGTATAAGAACTATTTATATCAGTTAATCCCCTTCCTTTCTGTGACAGTCTGTATAAGAACTATTTATATCAGTTAATCCCCCTTCCTTTCTGTGACAGTCTGTATAAGAACTATTTATATCAGTTAATCCCCCCTTCCTTTCTGTGGCAGTCTGTATAAGAACTATTTATATCAGTTAATCCCTTCCTTTCTGTGACAGTCTGTATAAGAACTATTTATATCAGTTAATCCCCCTTCCTTTCTGTGGCAGTCTGTATAAGAACCATTTACATCAGTTAATCCCCCTTCCCTTTCTGTGACAGTCTGTATAAGAACTATTTATATCAGTTAATCCCCTTCCTTTCTGTGACAGTCTGTATAAGAACTATTTATATCAGTTAATCCCCTTCCTTTCAGTGGCAGTCTGTATAAGAACTATTTATATCAGTTAATCCCCTTCCTTTCTGTGACAGTCTGTATAAGAACTATTTATATCAGTTAATCCCCTTCCTTTCTGTGACAGTCTGTATAAGAACTATTTATATCAGTTAATCCCCTTCCTTTCTGTGGCGGTCTGTATAAGAACTATTTATATCAGTTAATCCCCCTTCCTTTCTGTGACAGTCTGTATAAGAACTATTTATATCAGTTAATTCCCTTCCTTTCTGTGGCAGTCTGTATAAGAACTATTTATATCAGTTAATCCCCTTCCTTTCTGTGGCAGTCTGTATAAGAACTATTTATATCAGTTAATCCCCCCTTCCTTTCTGTGACAGTCTGTATAAGAACTATTTATATCAGTTAATCCCCCTTCCTTTCTGTGACAGTCTGTATAAGAACTATTTATATCAGTTAATCCCCCTTCCTTTCTGTGGCAGTCTGTATAAGAACTATTTATATCCAGTTAATCCCCCTTCCTTTCTGTGGCAGTCTGTATAAGAACTATTTATATCAGTTAATCCCCCCTTCCTTTCTGTGGCAGTCTGTATAAGAACCATTTACATCAGTTAATCCCCTTCCTTTCTGTGACAGTCTGTATAACAACTATTTATATCAGTTAATCCCCTTCCTTTCTGTGACAGTCTGTATAAGAACTATTTATATCAGTTAATCCCCCTTCCTTTCAGTGGCAGTCTGTATAAGAACTATTTACATCAGTTAATCCCCCCTTCCTTTCTGTGACAGTCTGTATAAGAACTATTTATATCAGTTAATCCCCCTTCCTTTCTGTGACAGTCTGTATAAGAACTATTTATATCAGTGCTTACCCTTCCTTTCTGTGGCAGTCTGTATAAGAACTATTTATATCAGTTAATCCCCTTCCTTTCTGTGACAGTCTGTATAAGAACTATTTATATCAGTTAATTCCCTTCCTTTCTGTGGCAGTATGTATAAGAACTATTTATATCAGTTAATCCCCTTTCCTTTCTGTGGCAGTCTGTATAAGAACTATTTATATCAGTTAATCCCCCTTCCTTTCTGTGACAGTCTGTATAAGAACTATTTATATCAGTTAATCCCCCTTCCTTTCTGTGGCAGTCTGTATAAGAACTATTTATATCAGTTAATCCCCTTCCTTTTTCTGTGGCAGTCTGTATAAGAACTATTTATATCAGTTAATCCCCTTCCTTTATGTGACAGTCTGTATAAGAACTATTTATACAGTTAATCCCCCTTCCTTTCTGCGCGACAGTCTGTATAAGAACTATTTATATCAGTTAATCCCCTTCCTTTCTGTGGCAGTCTGTATAAGAACTATTTATATCAGTTAATCCCCTTCCTTTCTGTGACAGTCTGTATAAGAACTATTTATATCAGTTAATCCCCTTCCTTTCTGTGACAGTCTGTATAAGAACTATTTATATCAGTTAATCCCCTTCCTTTCTGTGACAGTCTGTATAAGAACTATTTATATCAGTTAATCCCCTTCCTTTCTGTGGCAGTCTGTATAAGAACTATTTATATCAGTTAATCCCCCTTCCTTTCTGTGACAGTCTGTATAAGAACTATTTATATCAGTTAATCCCCTTCCTTTCTGTGGCAGTCTGTATAAGAACTATTTATATCAGTTAATCCCCCTTCCTTTCTGTGGCAGTTAGTATAAGAACTATTTATATCAGTTAATCCCCCTTCCTTTCAGTGGCAGTCTGTATAAGAACTATTTACATCAGTTAATCCCCTTCCTTTCTGTGACTGTCTGTATAAGAACTATTTATATCAGTTAATCCCCTTCCTTTCTGTGACAGTCTGTATAAGAACTATTTATATCAGTTAATCCCCTTCCTTTCTGTGGCAGTCTGTATAAGAACTATTTATATCAGTTAATCCCCCTTCCTTTCTGTGACAGTCTGTATAAGAACTATTTATATCAGTTAATCCCCCTTCCTTTCTGTGGCAGTATGTATAAGAACTATTTATATCAGTTAATCCCCCTTCCTTTCTGTGGCAGTCTGTATAAGAACTATTTATATCAGTTAATCCCCCTTCCTTTCTGTGACAGTCTGTATAAGAACTATTTATATCAGTTAATCCCCCTTCCTTTTCTGTGACAGTCTGTATAAGAACTATTTATATCAGTTAATCCCCCTTCCTTTCTGTGGCAGTCTGTATAAGAACTATTTATATCAGTTAATCCCCCTTCCTTTCTGTGGCAGTCTGTATAAGAACTATTTATATCAGTTAATCCCCTTCCTTTCTGTGACAGTCTGTATAAGAACTATTTATATCAGTTAATCCCCTTCCTTTCTGTGGCAGTATGTATAGTAACTATTTATATCAGTTAATCCCCTTCCTTTCTGTGGCAGTCTGTATAATAACTATTTATATCAGTTAATCCCCTTCCTTTCTGTGGCAGTCTGTATAAGAACTATTTATATCAGTTAATCCCCTTCCTTTCTGTGACAGTCTGTATAAGAACTATTTATATCAGTTAATCCCCCTTCCTTTCTGTGGCAGTCTGTATAAGAACTATTTATATCAGTTAATCCCCTTCCTTTCTGTGGCAGTCTGTATAAGAACTATTTATATCAGTTAATCCCCCTTCCTTTCTTGGCAGTCTGTATAAGAATTACTTTATATCAGTTAATCCCTTCCTTTCTGTGACAGTCTGTATAAGAACTATTTATATCAGTTAATCCCCCTTCCTTTCTGTGACAGTCTGTATAAGAACTATTTATATCAGTTAATCCCCTTCCTTTCTGTGGCAGTCTGTATAAGAACTATTTATATCAGTTAATCCCCCTTCCTTTCTGAGGCAGTCTGTATAAGAACTATTTATATCAGTTAAACCCCCTTCCTTTCTGTGACAGTCTGTATAAGAACTATTTATATCAGTTAATCCCCCTTCCTTTCTGTGGCAGTCTGTATAAGAACTATTTATATCAGTTAATCCCCTTCCTTTCTGTGGCAGTCTGTATAAGAACTATTTATATCAGTTAATCCCCTTCCTTTCTGTGACAGTCTGTATAAGAACTATTTATATCAGTTAATCCCCTTCCCTTTCTGTGACAGTCTGTATAAGAACTATTTATATCAGTTAATCCCCTTCCTTTCTGTGGCAGTCTGTATAAGAACTATTTATATCAGTTAATCCCCTTCCTTTCTGTGACAGTCTGTATAAGAACTATTTATATCAGTTAATCCCTTCCTTTCTGTGACAGTCTGTATAAGAACTATTTATATCAGTTAATCCCCTTCCTTTCTGTGGCAGTCTGTATAATAACTATTTATATCAGTTAATCCCCCCTTCCTTTCTGTGACAGTCTGTATAAGAACTATTTATATCAGTTAATCCCCCTTCCTTTCTGTGGCAGTCTGTATAAGAACTATTTATATCAGTTAATCCCCTTCCTTTCTGTGGCAGTCTGTATAAGAACTATTTATATCAGTTAATCCCCCTTCCTTTCTGTGGCAGTCTGTATAAGAACCATTTACATCAGTTAATCCCCTTCCTTTCTGTGACAGTCTGTATAAGAACTATTTATATCAGTTAATCCCTTCCTTTCTGTGACAGTCTGTATAAGAACTATTTATATCAGTTAATCCCCTTCCTTTCAGTGGCAGTCTGTATAAGAACTATTTACATCAGTTAATCCCCCTTCCTTTCTGTGACAGTCTGTATAAGAACTATTTATATCAGTTAATCCCCCACTTCCTTTCTGTGACAGTCTGTATAAGAACTATTTATATCAGTTAATCCCCTTCCTTTCTGTGGCGGTCTGTATAAGAACTATTTATATCAGTTAATCCCCTTCCTTTCTGTGACAGTCTGTATAAGAACTATTTATATCAGTTAATTCCCTTCCTTTCTGTGGCAGTATGTATAAGAACTATTTATATCAGTTAATCCCCTTCCTTTCTGTGGCAGTCTGTATAAGAACTATTTATATCAGTTAATCCCCCTTCCTTTCTGTGACAGTCTGTATAAGAACTATTTATATCAGTTAATCCCCCTTCCTTTCTGTGACAGTCTGTATAAGAACTATTTATATCAGTTAATCCCCCTTCCTTTCTGTGGCAGTCTGTATAAGAACTATTTATATCAGTTAATCCCCTTCCTTTCTGTGGCAGTCTGTATAAGAACTATTTATATCAGTTAATCCCCCTTCCTTTCTGTGGCAGTCTGTATAAGAACCATTTACATCAGTTAATCCCCTTCCTTTCTGTGACAGTCTGTATAAGAACTATTTATATCAGTTAATCCCCTTCCTTTCTGTGGCAGTCTGTATAAGAACTATTTATATCAGTTAATCCCCCCTTCCTTTCTGTGACAGTCTGTATAAGAACTATTTATATCAGTTAATCCCCCTTCCTTTCTGTGGCAGTCTGTATAAGAACTATTTATATCAGTTAATCCCCTTCCTTTCTGTGGCAGTCTGTATAAGAACTATTTATATCAGTTAATCCCCCCTTCCTTTCTGTGGCAGTCTGTATAAGAACCATTTACATCAAGTTAATCCCCTTCCTTTTCTGTGACAGTCTGTATAAGAACTATTTATATCAGTTAAGCCCCTTCCTTTCTGTGACAGTCTGTATAAGAACTATTTATATCAGTTAATCCCCTTCCTTTCTGTGGCAGTCTGTATAAGAACTATTTACATCAGTTAATCCCCTTCCTTTCTGTGACAGTCTGTATAAGAACTATTTATATCAGTTAATCCCCCTTCCTTTCTGTGACAGTCTGTATAAGAACTATTTATATCAGTTAATCCCCTTCCTTTCTGTGGCAGTCTGTATAAGAACTATTTACATCAGTTAATCCCCTTCCTTTCTGTGACAGTCTGTATAAGAACTATTTATATCAGTTAATTCCCCTTCCTTTCTGTGGCAGTATGTATAAGAACTATTTATATCAGTTAATCCCCTTCCCTTTCTGTGGCAGTCTGTATAAGAACTATTTATATCAGTTAATCCCCCCTTCCTTTCTGTGACAGTCTGTATAAGAACTATTTATATCAGTTAATCCCCCTTCCTTTCTGTGACAGTCTGTATAAGAACTATTTATATCAGTTAATCCCCTTCCTTTCTGTGGCAGTCTGTATAAGAACTATTTATATCAGTTAATCCCCCTTCCTTTCTGTGGCAGTCTGTATAAGAACTATTTATATCAGTTAATCCCCCTTCCTTTCCGTGGCAGTCTGTATAAGAACCATTTTAATCAGTTAATCCCCCTTCCCTTTCTGTGACAGTCTGTATAAGAACTATTTATATCAGTTAATCCCCCTTCCTTTCTGTGACAGTCTGTATAAGAACTATTTATATCAGTTAATCCCCTTCCTTTCAGTGGCAGTCTGTATAAGAACTATTTACATCAGTTAATCCCCTTCCCTTTCTGTGACAGTCTGTATAAGAACTATATATATCAGTTAATCCCCCCTTCCTTTCTGTGACAGTCTGTGTAAGAACTATTTATATCAGTTAATCCCCTTCCTTTCTGTGGCAGTCTGTATAAGAACTATTTATATCAGTTAATCCCCTTCCTTTCTGTGACAGTCTGTATAAGAACTATTTATATCAGTTAATTCCCTTCCTTTCTGTGGCAGTATGTATAAGAACTATTTATATCAGTTAATCCCCTTCCTTTCTGTGGCAGTCTGTATAAGAACTATTTATATCAGTTAATCCCCCTTCCTTTCTGTGACAGTCTGTATAAGAACTATTTATATCAGTTAATCCCCCTTCCTTTCTGTGACAGTCTGTATAAGAACTATTTATATCAGTTAATCCCCTTCCTTTCTGTGGCAGTCTGTATAAGAACTATTTATATCAGTTAATCCCCTTCCTTTCTGTGGCAGTCTGTATAAGAACTATTTATATCAGTTAATCCCCCTTCCTTTATGTGACAGTCTGTATAAGAACTATTTATATCAGTTAATCCCCCCTTCCTTTCTGTGACAGTCTGTATAAGAACTATTTATATCAGTTAATCCCCTTCCTTTCTGTGGCAGTCTGTATAAGAACTATTTATATCAGTTAATCCCCTTCCTTTCTGTGACAGTCTGTATAAGAACTATTTATATCAGTTAATCCCCTTCCTTTCTGTGACAGTCTGTATAAGAACTATTTATATCAGTTAATCCCCTTCCTTTCTGTGACAGTCTGTATAAGAACTATTTATATCAGTTAATTCCCTTCCTTTCTGTGGCAGTATGTATAAGAACTATTTATATCAGTTAATCCCCTTCCTTTCTGTGGCAGTCTGTATAAGAACTATTTATATCAGTTAATCCCCCTTCCTTTCTGTGACAGTCTGTATAAGAACTATTTATATCAGTTAATCCCCTTCCTTTCTGTGGCAGTCTGTATAAGAACTATTTATATCAGTTAATCCCCTTCCTTTCTGTGGCAGTCTGTATAAGAACTATTTATATCAGTTAATCCCCTTCCTTTCTGTGGCAGTCTGTATAAGAACCATTTACATCAGTTAATCCCTTTCCTTTCTGTGACAGTCTGTATAAGAACTATTTATATCAGTTAATCCCCTTCCTTTCTGTGACAGTCTGTATAAGAACTATTTATATCAGTTAATCCCCTCCCTTTCAGTGGCAGTCTGTATAAGAACTATTTACATCAGTTAATCCTTCCTTTCTGTGACAGTCTGTATAAGAACTATTTATATCAGTTAATCCCCCTTCCTTTCTGTGACAGTCTGTATAAGAACTATTTATATCAGTTAATCCCCCTTCCTTTCTGTGGCAGTCTGTATAAGAACTATTTATATCAGTTAATCCCCTTCCTTTCTGTGACAGTCTGTATAAGAACTATTTATATCAGTTAATTCCCTTCCTTTCTGTGGCAGTATGTATAAGAACTATTTATATCAGTTAATCCCCCTTCCTTTCTGTGGCAGTCTGTATAAGAACTATTTATATCAGTTAATCCCCCTTCCTTTCTGTGACAGTCTGTATAAGAACTATTTATATCAGTTAATCCCCCCTTCCTTTCTGTGACAGTCTGTATAAGAACTATTTATATCAGTTAATCCCCTTCCTTTCTGTGGCAGTCTGTATAAGAACTATTTATATCAGTTAATCCCCCTTCCTTTCTGTGGCAGTCTGTATAAGAACTATTTATATCAGTTAATCCCCCCTTCCTTTATGTGACAGTCTGTATAAGAACTATTTATATCAGTTAATCCCCTTCCTTTCTGTGACAGTCTGTATAAGAACTATTTATATCAGTTAATCCCCTTCCTTTCTGTGTGCAGTCTGTATAAGAACTATTTATATCAGTTAACCCCCTTCCTGTAACGATCCCGGCGGTCTGAGTGGGTCCTGTCTGGTGACGAGTGTTCTGGTCGTAGCTCCTGTTTCCCGAGGTTTGGAACGCTCCGAGCGCTCTTGTTTCCGCACCTGCTTCCCATCAGCAATCGGCACACCTGGGCCTAATCATCACCCTTCTTAGGGTCTGGCCCAACATCCAGTTCCTGCCGGATCGTTAGCCATGAACAGTATGTTTTGCCGGCGTATCAGCCTCAGTACTAGAGTTAGTTTTTGTTGTTTTGTTGCACCCTGTTGACCTGCCTGGTACTTACCTCCGTTTTTGTTCTTCCCACAGTCACTCGTCCGAACCTCTACCCAACCTCTGCCTGATGGTCGGCGGCTGCCGAGCCATCATCGGATCAACCACTGGACCTCTACAACTCCTCCACGCCGCCGCTCTGTTCCCTGGATTATTTCCCTTCACCCTTGGTTCAGTAAATAAACACTCACCTTTTGACACCACTTACCTTGTCCTGGTCTGCTTCTGGGTTCTGGCTTAGTAAACCGTGACAGAACGATCCGCCAGTAATGAACCCAGCGGACCTGGACTCTGTTTGCCATGCTATTACCCAGCAGGAGAAGATGTTGGGCCATCATAGCACGGTACTACAGGAGATCGCGTTGTCAGTTCGAACCTTTCTACCGGTCTGACGGAGGTCCAGAACTAACGCAAGTGGCCGGTGGAGGATCCACTACCGGTTTCATCCATCTCGCTTGCCGCTTCTGAAGCTGTGGCCATCCGTGAGCCCAAGTTCCGACGCCGGATAAATATGAGGGGGAGCTGGGAGGGATGCCGTTTCCTTCCTTATGCAGTGTGGACTAGTGTTCGATCTGCAGCCCTACTCTTATGCCACAGACAGGGCTAGGATAGCCTTTGTGATTGAGTTGCTGCGTGGTCGTGCGCTGGAGTGGGCTTCAGCCGTTTGGGAACGACAGGATCCCTGCATGGCTTCATACCAGGGGTTCACGGCCGAGATGAGGAAGCTCTTCGACCATTCCGTCCGAGGGAGGGACGAGCTAGGCGCCTGTTTCCTTCGCCAAGGAACTCCCGCAGCGCGGCCCGACTTCGTGATCGAGTTCAAGACGTTGGCTGTGGAGAGTGGGTGGAACAGGAGTCCCTGCAAGCGGCCTTTACCAGGGTCTGTCGGAGCAGCTCAAGGATGAGTTGATCTCCTATCCGGAGCCTAGTGACCTGGACAGCTTGGTAGCCTTGTCCATTCGGGTGGATAATCGAGTCCGAGAGCGAAGGAGGGAGAAGCAATGGGGTCCGTCCAATCGATCAGTTTCTCAGTTCCCAGTCGGGTCGGGTGGTGGACCAGAACACATCGATCATTCTCCACCACCATGGATTAGTGGAGAGGTCCTCTCTCCCCGATTCGAACCCATGCAAGTGGGGCGGCACGGGTTAACCAAGGAGGAGCGTCAACATAGACGTAAGACCAACTGCTGCCTCTACTGTGGTAGCTCGGGACATTACATCTCCACTTGTTCCCGGGCGGTCGAATCAAACTGCCCGGCTCCTAAAGTTGGGAGGACTTTTAGCGAGCCAGTTTCAACCTCTCAGTACCTCTGTCAGACTCCCGCTTCCGGCTACCCCCTTGTGAACAGGAATCAGAGCTTAGCGCTTAACGCTTTTATCGATTCAGGTGCCGTGGGAAGCTTTCTTGATGCCGAGTTGGTGGAACAGCTGGGGCTTTCCAAGGAGCAATTGCGGAAGCCATTGAAGCGACCACTCTGAACGGCAGTAGTCTGGCACGTATCACGATGAGGACTGAACCCGGTTAAGATGCGGTTGTCAGGAATCATTCTGAGATGATTTCATTTTTTCATTCTGCCGTCTTCCCATGTTCCTCTGGTCCTGGATGCCCCTGGCTGAAGGAACACAATCCCACGTTCGATTGGGTGACGGGGGCAAGGTAACGAGTTGGAGCCTGGATTGTCATGCTAACTGTCTCAAGACTGCCTGCCCCCATTCGGTTCCCAGTCAGGTGATTGAGGCTAAACCTCCAGATTTGTCCCTGGTTCCCGAGACATATCACCCGATTTGGGGAGGTTTTCAGTAAGCAGAAGGCTCTGTCACTCCCTCCCCACCGACCATATGATTGTGCCATCAACCTGGTCCCTGGAGCTGTCTACCCCAAGGGGAAGATTATACAGTATCTCCCGACCTGAACGTGAGGCGTTGGAGACCTACATCAAGGAGTCCCTAGCTGCTGGTCTCGTTAGTCCTCGTCATCACCCCTGGGGGCAGGATTCTTTTGTGGGTAAGAAGGATGGCTCTCTTCGACCATGTATTGACTATCGGAGGTTGAATGACATCACGGTCAAGAACAAGTATCCCTGCCCTTGATGAGTTCTGCCTTCGACTCCTTACAGGGTGCTACGGTGTTCACCAAGTTAGACCCTACGCAATGCGTATCACCTGGTCCGGATCAGAGAGGGGGACGAGTGGTTGATGGGGTTCAATACACCGATGGGGCACTTCGAGTATCAGGTGATGCCGTTTGGACTGACCAATGCTCCAGCGGTATTCCAGAGTATGGTGAACGACGTCCTGAGAGATATGATCGGTCTCTTCGTGTTTGTTTACCTGGATGACATTCCTGATCTTCTCGAAGGAACCTTCCGACCACGCTCCAGCATGTCCGGCAGGTTCTGCAGCGATTGTTGGAGAATCGTCTGTTCGTGAAGGCCGAGAAGTGCGAGTTTCACGCCCACACAACATCCTTTCTCGGGTACATCATCTCCGGGAGAGATTAGGATGGACCAGGAGAAGGTTAGAGCGGAAACTTCTGGAATGGGCCCAGCCCGGTACGAGATTGCAGCTCCAGAGATTTTTGGGGTTTGCGCAATTTCTACCGCAGATTCATCCGGGATTACAGCCGTGTGGCCGCTCCATTAACGGGCCTTGACTTCCAGCATCAGGACCTTCAAGTGGAATCCGAGGCGGATCGAGCGTTTCTGGATTTGAAGAGGCGATTCACTAACGCACCGATTCTCTCTCAACCGACACGGCCCGTCAGTTCGTTGTTGAAGTGGACGCGTCTGATGTGGGAGTTGGCGCCATCCTGTCGTAGCGATGCTCCACGGACAGTAAACTCCATCCCTGCGCCTACTACTCGTCGCCTTTCACCTGCGGAGAGGAATTACGATGTGGGTAACCGGGAGCTTCTCGCGGTGAAACTTGCCTTGGAGGAGTGGCGCCACTGGTTGGAGGGGGCGGAGCAACCGTTTATTGTCTGGACTGACCACAAGAATCTTGCTTACGTGCCAATCGGGAAACGTCTCAACTCCCGTCAGGCCAGGTGGGCGTTGTTTTTCGGACGATTCAAGTTTGTCCTGACGTTCGACCTGGGTCTCAACACGGCAAGGCGGACGCTCCTTGTCCCCGGATGTTCTCCAAGACGGAGGAGAGTCGGGTCCAAGACCGAGACTATTCTCCCCCGGAACTGCGTCGTGGGAGCAGTCATGTGGAGGATTGAGGAGGAGGTGCTGGCGGCCCTTCGGACTCAGCCCGGTCCCGGTAACGGTCCACCCGGGTTGGTTGTTTGTGCCTGAGTCGGTGCGTCCTCGGTCCTCAAATGGTCCCACGCCAGCAAGATGGCTTGTCACCCTGGCGTGGCTCGGACGATGGCGTTTCTTCGCAGACGTTTTTGGTGGCCTGCATGGCCGAGGATACTCGGGGTTATGTTGCTGCCTGTCCAGTGTGTAGCAGAGAATAAGAGTACCAATCGGCCCAGCTCTGGACTACTTCACCCCCTTCCTATTCCCCGGCGACCATGGTCGCATCTGGCCCCTGGACTTTGTCACTGGGTTGCCCGCTTCGGAGGGGAACACGGTCGTTCTGACTATCGTGGACAGATTCAGCAAGTTCGCCCACTTTGTGCCTATTGCCAAGCTTCCTCTGCCTCGAGACGTCCGAGATCCTGGTTAGGGAGGTTTTCAGGGTCCACGGTTTGCCCAGTGATATCGTTTCCGACCGTGGCCTTCAGTTTACCTCTCTGCTGTCTGGAAGTCCTTCTGTTTGGCCATTGGAGCTACAGTCAGTCTCACATCTGGTTTTCACCCCCAATCCAATGGTCAGGCGGAGAGAGCCAACCAGAAGATGGAATCACGCTACGCTGTCTGGTCTCTTCCAACCCCACCTCCTGGGCCTCTCAGTTGCCTTGGGTTGAGTATGCCCACAATACTCTTCCCTACATCTGCCACTGGGATGTCTCCCTTCCAGTGCCTGTATGGCTCTCAACCTCCCTGTTCCCTTCTCAGGAGAAGGAGCTCTCAGTGCCTTCTGTTCAGGCCCACATTCGTCATTGCCACCGGACCTGGCATCGGGCCAGAAAGGCACTCCTTAGAGGTTCGACCGGTATCAGCTCCAGGCGATCGTCGCTGATCCCCCGCTCCCACCCTATACCACGGAGATAGGGTTTGGTTGGCCACACGGGATCTTCCGTTACGGACTGAGTCTAGGAAGTTGTTACCGAGTTCATTGGTCCGTTGGTGGTGGAGAAGGTGATCAATCCAGTGGCAGTTCGACTCAAACTACCGAGGAACGCTCAGAGTCCATCCCACCTTCCATGTCTCCTGCCTCAAGCCTGTCCTCCTCAGTCCTCTGTTGCCTCCTCC
This sequence comes from Coregonus clupeaformis, assembly GCF_020615455.1. Lineage (NCBI taxonomy): Eukaryota > Metazoa > Chordata > Actinopteri > Salmoniformes > Salmonidae > Coregonus > Coregonus clupeaformis. The sequence goes on along the minus strand of NW_025537236.1, from coordinate 780 downwards.
GCCTCCTCCTCCTCCTCCTCGGATGATCGGAGGTGGTCCTGCCTACACGGTGCGGCGCATCATGGATTCCAGACGGCGGGGCCGGGGTTTCCAGTATCTCGTGGACTGGGAGGGGTATGGTCCTGAGGAGAGGAGTTGGATTCCGCGGCGACAGGTCCTAGATCCGGATCTCATCAGGGACTTCTACCGCCTCCATCCTGGCGCTCCGGGAGTCCGCCCGGTGGCGTTGTCGGAGGGGGGGGTACTGTAACGATCCCGGCGGTCTGAGTCGGGTCCTGTCTGGTGACGAGTGTTCTGGTCGTAGCTCCTGTTTCCCGAGGGTTCGGAACGCTCCGGGAGCGCTCTTGTTTCCGCACCTGCTTCCCATCAGCAATCGGCACACCTGGGCCTAATCATCACCCTTCTTAGGGTCTGGCCCAACATCCAGTTCCTGCCGGATCGTTAGCCATGAACAGTATGTTTTGCCGGCGTATCAGCCTCAGTACTAGAGTTAGTTTTTGTTGTTTTGTTGCACCCTGTTGACCTGCCTGGTACTTACCTCCGTTTTTGTTCTTCCCACAGTCACTCGTCCGAACCTCTACCCAACCTCTGCCTGATGGTCGGCGGCTGCCGAGCCATCATCGGATCAACCACTGGACCCTCTACAACTCCTCCACGCCGCCGCTCTGTTCCCTGGATTATTTCCTTCACCCTTGGTTCAGTAAATAAACACTCACCTTTGGTTGACACCACTTACCTTGTCCTGGTCTGCTTCTGGGTTCTGGCTTAGTAAACCGTGAC